>NC_056744.1:1796856120-1796926120 GCF_019279795.1 Protopterus annectens
TGGATCCACAAGTCTTCAGCATAACAGAAACGGGAACGCCCGGACATGGATCTATTTGCCTCTCCTCACAACAATCAACTACAAACATTCTGCAGAAGGACCTATCACAGACAAGCTTGGAAAGTGGACGCCTTATCTTTCAACTGGACAAACCTATCAGTATATGCCTTTCCTCCCCAAGGTACTCCTGAAGGTCAGACAGGAGAAACCAAAAATGATTCTGATTGCCCCAGACTGGCCATGCCAGTACTGGTATCCGAGCTTAAGGAACTTGTCCCAATGCCCAGCCTGGACCTTACCTCAAATACCTCATCTACTGTCCCAGCAAAACAATCAGATTCTGCACAGCCAACTCAGGACCCTAAATGTGGCAGCATGGTGGATAATGTAGCCATGCAAACCACACCTCTCAGTAAAGCTGTGATGGATGTCATTTTAGAAGCCAGAAGGCCTAGTACTAGAAAATCCTATGCTGGGAAATGGAAGCGATTTTGTGCTTGGAACCAAGCTCAAGGAACTGATACAGCTGTCCCAAATATTCCTCAGATTTTGCAGTACTTAACTGAGATGCTGGACAAAGGCCTATCTTTTTCATCAATTAAAATCCATGCCTCTGCCAATTTCGGCTCATTACAATACAGAGCCACCACTTTTTTCTCATCCTTTATTAAGGCAGTCCCTCAGAGGAGCCAAAAACTTAAGGCCTTCAAGGAGAATGCCAATACCTGCATGGGAATTCAACTATGTCTTGGAAAAACTCACATTACCTCCTTTTCAGCCAGCTGCTACTACGGATATAAAGTTCTTATCTTGTAAAACAGCTTTGCTCCTAGCATTAACTTATACAAGACGAGTTTCAGAGCTACAGGCTCTCATGGCTGTGGAACCCTTTATCATTTTTTATCCAGACAGGGTCTCTCTGAGAATAAACACTACATTTATGCCTAAGGGTGGTATCCAGTGTAGCCCTTAACCAATCTATTCATTTGCCAACTTTTTATCCAAATCCACAGAACAAGGTGGAGAAAATTCTGCATTCTTTGGACGTACACAGACAACTTAGATTCTACTTGGAAAAAACTAAAGTTTTTTCAGAAAGACAGAAAATTACTAGTGGCATGTGCTGCAGGATCGCAAGGAAGGGCAATCTCCAAGCAGACTATTTCAAAGTGGATAGGTCGCTGCATTCGTTTCTGCTACTCACAGCATGGCAAACTAGTGCCTAAGGGCATTAGGCCACATTCAGCCTGAGCTGCAGCCACTTCTGCAGCTTTTCTCAGAGGAGTACCAACCAGAGACATTTTAGAGGCTGCTGCTTGGAGTTCAGTACATACCTTTACAAAACATTACAATATGCCTCTTTACTCTAAATCCAAAGCAGGCTTTGCCACTGCAGTGCTGTAGGGCCTCATAGCCACTCATAATGCTGTTTAGCTTCAGCCCCCCCAACCATAGCTTTGGGACTCAACCCAAATGTAATGACTGCAACAGTGAACCATGAAGAGAACATAGTACAGCTGTGTACACTTACCATAAATGTAGATGTTAGTGTATTCACTGTTGCAGTCCAGGTTACCCACCCGCCATCCCTGTTATTTTTGCTGGAACTTATTTTTACTTCTCTAATCTATACAACCTAGGTGGTGTATTTGCTTATAGATGAAGGTAAAGCTTATTTTGGTACATGTATGTTTTATTTACATATTTTTAGCCTACCCTTTTGGGGGCACCTGACATCTTGGGCAAGAAAAACTGAAGAAAATGGCGTTGGCTGCATCTTTTGTACCCCTGACATCAGGGAAGAGGCGTCAGCAACTGACGCAAGACCCAAGACTTTGGAATTCAGGCCGATTCAGGGCAACCTGCCAGCAGGATAACCCAAATGTAATGACTGCAACAGTGAATACACTCTAACATCTACATTTATGGTAAGTGTGCACAACTGTACTTTTCTGCTATTTACACCATGGTAAACCTGTGCCCAAGGGCATTAGGTCTCATTCCGCCAGAGCTGCAGCTACTTCAGCTGCCTTTCTAAGGGGAGTACCAACCAAAGACATTCTGGAGGCTGCTACTTGGACTTCTATTCACATCTTTACAAAGCATTACTTGCCTCTCTACTCTAAATCCAGGGCAGGCTTTGCCACTGCAGTTCTGCAGGGCCTTCTAACTGCTCCTAATGCTGTTTAACTCCAGCCTCCCAACCATAGCTTTGGGATTCTACCCAAATGTAATGACTGCAGCAGTGAAACATGAACATAGAACAGTTGTGTGCACTTACCTTAAATCTAGATGTTCGAGTGTATTCACTGTTGCAGTCAGTTTACCCTCGCGCCCATCCCCCTGTCATTCTGGAGTTTATCTTTTCTTCTCTGTCTTCTACAACCTATGTGGTGTATTTGCTTGTAGATGAAGGTAAAGTTTAAATTGGTGTGTGTGTGTGTGTGTGTGTGTGTGTGTGTGTGTGTGTGTGTGTGTGTGTGTATATATATATATATATATATATATATATATATATGTATATATATATATATATATATGTGTATATATATATGTATATATATATATATATACACACACACACACACACATATACACACACACACACACATATATATTTTATATATATATATATATATATATATATATATATATATATATATATATATTATTTTGCTATCGTTTTGGGGGCACCTGACATCGGGGACAAGAAAAACTAAATTGCGTCGGCTGCATTATGTTCGTGTTTCACAGTTGCAGTCATTACACTTAGGTTATCCTGCTGGCAGGCTACCCTCAGTCGGCTTGAATTCCAAAGTCCTGGTCCGGCGTTGGTTGCTGTCGCCTCTTCCCTGACGTCAGTGCGCCAGGGATATGCAAGATGCAGCCGACGCCATTTTCTTCAGTCTTTCTTGCCGCACGGTGCCCGAAGCAAAAGCAGTTTGCAAGTGCCGGTCGGCTGACTCCTGACATTTTCGCAATTGAATTTCAAAACCCGAAGTCTTCAATAAAGCTAAGTACCCCGTTGGGGAAACTTTTTCTTGCTCCAGACCGATGTCAGTAAAAGTTAATTGTATTTCTTGTGGGAAGCAAATACCTCAAGGATTTTCACTCTTACTGTATTCCTTGCCTAGGCCCTGACCACGACGTTGCTAGTTGTCCGTTTTGTGCTAGATTCAACCAACGCACTATTAAGCGTCTGATTTTGCTTTACATTACTTTGACCAAAGGTTTCGCTACACAATGCCATTGGAACAACAGACGACCGGAATTCATAAAAAAAAAACGGAGACAAAGAAAAGGACAGACATCAGAGGTCCAAAACCGACGATGAAGCCTCTTCTAGGCTAGTCACTGGTTCTCAATGAGGCGCCAGCCCCCTGACACCGCAGAGCCACAGGCCGCCTCCGACTCCCACGTGGAGACAACTAGGCCTCTGGAAACTCAAGTTATTGGGCCTACGGAAACTATTCCCTCATATGGGTCTGGAGCCGCTAAGCAGGCTTCGACTTCTGAGGGTGTTTTCAGACCTTCACAGCTTACTATTAAGCCCACTTTAGCAGCCAAAGCAAAGTCTAAAACACCATTAAAGACAAAGAAACAAGTACAGCATTCTCCTGGACAGTCATCCATGCCAAAGAAACAGATGCTTAAGATGGCCGAGGACCTAATTACTTTGATCAGGGGTTCCCATCCCCCTCCTGATAAAAGGCCTAGGCAAGACACCAACTATGACCCCTCTGACCAGGTTTCTATTTCCTCTGATTCCTCTTCAGAACAGGGATATTCTCTTCCTCCCACTGAAGACTCTGATGCTGAAGAATCTATCCCTTTAGCCTCTCCTCCTGAGGATTACTCTTTTTGGGGAAACCCTGCACACCATGAGGGAGCATTTCTATTGGGAGAGCCAGGATTATTCAGAATCCAAGAAAAGGCTCCGAGACTTTCTTTTACTGCCTCAGCACAGGCCTTTTGTGATGTTTTTTTCTGAATCCAGTTTGTCTCCTGACTCTCTACCCCCTGCAGCATTCAAGCCAGATAGATACTACAGGGTCTCAGACTCTCATAAATTTCTTTATAAAAACCCTGCTGCTGACCCAGAAACAATTTCTCAGGGTCCCAAAGGGGTCAAGGCTTCCAATGCAAAAAACCCTGTTCTCTCCGATAGGGATTTGAGAGCACTGGATAGATGGAGGAAAAAAGTTTGCACCTCTGCTACTTTAGCTGTAAGGGCTTTAAACGGTCAGTTTCACATGCTTAAATATCAACAATACCCAATGTCTTTGCTAAAACTGAAAATGCTTACAAGCTCAGAATTTCCTGACAATAAGGAAATGCAGCATTTTATTGCATGCAGCTGAACAAGTGGGAAAGCATACTCTGCAATGTGGTTTTGATTCATTACAGGCTTCTTGCAGAGCAGCTAATAAAGGCTCTGTCGTTCGAAGGCATGCTTGGTTAAAAGAACACGGTTTACCCGATCATGTTAAAGCAAAATTGTTGGATGCTCCATTACAGCATTATACTTTGTTTGGTGTTGAGGCAGAAGAGGTGTTAAAGAAAATGGAGGATAAAGTAAAATCAATGCAGACCGTAAAGGATTTCTTACAGGATGTTCATCGTGTAATACTGCTGCAGTCATCACACTTGGGTTATCCTGCCATCAGGCAGTCCCACAGTCTGCCGAATCCCAAAGTCTTGGTCCGGCGTCGTCGCTTCTTCCCTGATGTCAGTGCGACAGGGGGATAAAAGAGGCAGCCAACGCCATTTTCTTCAGTCTTTCTTGCCGCGCAGTGCCTGAAGCAGAAGCAGTTCGTAAGTGCCGGTCGGCTAGCTCCTGAGATTTTCGAATCGAATTTCAGCCTGAAGTCTTCTCTAAAGCTAAGTACCCTGTTGAGGAAACTTTTCTTGCCTCAGACCGATGTCAGACAAAGTTAATAATTGCATTTCTTGTGGGAAGCAGATACCTCATAAGGATTTTCATTCTTATTGTATTCATTGCCTAAGCCCAGACCACGATGTCTCTGGTTGTCTATTTTGTGCTAGGTTCAACAAACGTACAGTCAAGCGTCGGGCAGATTTTGCCCAACATTATTTTGGCAGAAAATTTAATTATAGCATGTCGTCGGAGCAACCGACATCAGCAATGATTAAAAAGCGCAAGGATAATGACAGGTAACCAAGGCCAAGACCAGATACCGAGGCCTTAGCAAGGCCTGCCGCCGGTTCTCCGGTTTTCAGCGAGGCACCTACGCAGCCCCTGACTACCGCTGATTTAGAAATTCTGACGGCCTCCCAGACCGAATCAGCTGGGCCTCAGGATCCGGTTCCATCTCACCCCTCGGACGCCAACCCTGACGGTGATCCGGAGATTTTGGACAGGCCTTCGGTTTCTAAAGGTGTCTTCAAACCGACAACTATCTCTAAGTCTTATGCTAAACTTAAAGCCCCCTTAAAAGATAGGAAACCGGGTCCACAGTCCCCCCCACAGGCCCCTATGCCTAAAAAACAGATGCTTAAGATGGCCGAGGATTTAATTAGTGTGAAATATTTTCTGCTTAAAAACCTCAGCTTTGGCCGGCTAAGAACTTGCTATATTCAACTGGACGTACAAGAGAATTTAAGTACCTTTATCTGCTCTTTTTTTTAAAAAAAAAATACAGTATTTAAATTGATTTTAACTGTATGGAAGGAATATTAACTGAACTGGAAGTTTTCACTCTGCTCTTCAGTTAGTCCCTCCCACCCTCCCTGTTTTTGTTTTGGTGTTAATCTTAGTGGCCTTGCAACTGCCCGCCCCTCTTGTAAATTTGTGTTTGGATACTCCTTCTGGGCCCATCTCATTTGCTCACTCAACTGAGTGCAGTGAGATCATATTCTGATTTCAGGCACTCTTACTGTGTACAAAGAGAGCATCTGGGAAACAGAAAAGAAGAAGAAAAAAAATGTAAGCTTGTTTCCTGCCTTTCCTGTTAAGTGGTATAGACTATTTGTAGGCTTCTGACCCCCCAAGCCCTTCTGTGTTGGAGGGAAGCCTTCTAGCTTAGTTTTTTTCTTATAACTAGCCAGTTTTCCAGTTTCAGCACTCAAATCTGTTTCTTTGATGTCAGCACTTGTTCAGAAAAAAAAAAAAAAAAAAAATTCATCTGCTTTTACTGTGCTTGTGTTTCTACCTACTTTTTTTACTTTTGCATCATCTTAAAAGTACTCAATTGTATTTATTACTGCTTGGTGTAACTCATTCTAAGCCTTTTGGTTTAAACACTTGGGCTTCGGACCAGTTGTTTTGCACTGAGAGGGTTTGTGGTCTGCACTGTAGTGGCAGAACAGGTAGCTTACATCCTTCTAGGTTGGGAACTGCAGATTGAGGGCTCAGTGTCTGTTATTCTAAAAGTGTACAGCCGAGTGCTCCTCCAGGCGTCTTCTGCAGTTAACCCCTACTGCTCCTCCAGGCGTCAAATATGGATTGTTCATATTTGCATTAATAATTCCAAAACCATGTTACAAGGTACCAGGATATTTTGTCTTGAGCCATATGTGATGGCAAACACAACTCTATTGATATTTGACCTCTTTCAATGAGAGTTTTCTAGAACTCTAAGATGATAACTTAGTTTTTAAAGGCTTAAGCCACACCCACTAGGGGTTAAAGGTGCACACTCAAAAGAGCTGCTCCGGAGTGAATGAGGGCTTTCAGGCCAGTTATTTTACATTAAGAGGGTTCGTGGTCTGCACTCTTGTGGGAGGAGAGGCTGGACTCTGCCCTTCTGAGCTGGGAATTTCTGGTTGAAGGCTTGTAGTGCATGCATATCTGAACTGCTTCTTCCTGAAGTTGGTGTGCCTTGTTTGCTGTGGCATAGACTGGATTCGGACCTGCTGGATCTAGCTTTGTTTGTGTAACTTGAGCACTAATCCAGGCATTCTCTAAAGTATTCAATTGTATTTATTACTGCTTGGTAGTAACTTGATTAAAGTGTAGCTATCATTCTAAGTCTTTTGGATTAAGCACTTGGGCTTCAGACCAGTTGTTTTACATTAGGAAGGTTTGTGGCATGCACTGTGGTGGCAGGACAGGTAGCTTTCATCCTTCTAAGTTGGGAAATGCTGATTGAGAGCCCAGTGTCTGTTATTCTTAGTGTATTAGTTCTGGTTTAAGCACTTGGGCTTCAGGCCAGTTATTTTACATTAAGAAGGTTTGTGGTCTGCACTCTTGTGGGAGAAGAGGCTGGACTCTGCCCTTCTGAGCTGGGAATTTCTGGTTAAAGGTTTATAGTGCCTGAATATATGAACTGTATCTTACTGAAATTGGTACACCTTGTTTGCTGTAGCATAGACTAGATCCAGGCCTGCTGAATCTAGCTTTGTTTATATGCTTGTTGTTTGCTTATTTCCCTGGAATGCTAATTCCACCTAATTATGCGGCTTCTCAGCGCTTCTGTGGATCACTAGTGATATCTGCATTGCTTACTGTACTTATTTCCTTGTTTCACTTGAAAGAAAGTTACTGTTTGTCGTTTTTGCATTTAAGTTACCTGTAACACATTGCACTTAAGTTACCTGGCACTTGCTCACTAAAGCAATTATATAAGTCAGCACTAAAAATTAAAAGCACTACACCCTCACTCCCCACTGGCCCTGGTTTTCAATTATTAAGGAATTCCCAATATTATTCTAGCATGTCCAAAGGTCAGTTGTCAATCTCCTGTCCGGTCCAGCTGGTGAATCTGGGAATCTTGAGGCAATCTTACAACTGCCTCATGTACACAGACAACCTTCTCCTCCTCCCAACAAATTCCAACACATGCAAGAGATGCAACCATATAGCCAAACTGGAGGCTAAGCTCTCTCAATTCAGTACTGGCATAACCAGTCAGGAGGAGAAGGAAACCACACTCACTATAATTCCAGTCTCACATAGACCTACCATGACAGCAAACCAAACACATAATCACACAAAAACATACTCGGAGGCTCTAAATAAAGATCTGCCGAAGCAGCAGGGACCTCCAAAGCAGACACCCAAGCAGCCGCTACCCCAAAACGAAACACGTGCAACACATATCTCACAAAGCCAGTGTGCCAAACAGTCACAGCCCTTAAGACTAAACAACACACCTGATACACCTGTAATAGGTGACTCTGTCGTCAGGCACACTGACGTCCCGCTCACCAGGCTGAACAAGGAGAGAGTCACGGTGAGCAGCCTGTCAGGCGCTAGGATCTGCCACATAACACAAGCACTCAGGTCGCTCCAAGGCAAGTACAAATATGACTCGGTCATTGTCCATGCTGGTGCGAATGACCTGAGACGTACCTCCCTGGACTACATGAAAAGAGACATATAGGAGCTCTCTGAGCATGTAGCCCAGGCCGGTATGACCCTGACCTTGAGTAGCATCTTACCCTCACCAAGAATGATGCCACAATATGAAGACAAGATGATCAATTTCAGCAATTGGCTTAAGTACTGGTGTCATTCAAAGGGGATCCAATGCCTGTCAGCTTCTGATGATATGCTCGACAAGCCACGATGCTTCACTAGGGACGGCTTGCACCTGTCACCCCTGGGCTTTCGGATATTGGCAAAGGCTCTTGCTACCCCCATAGTGCCTTTTTTAGGCAAGGCTCAAAAGACAAACCCACCTCCATAGGTATCACAAGGGATAAGAAACTGAGTAATGCTACTCAACGCCAGAAGTCTAAACCTCAAGATGCACGCACTCGAAACTCTCCTTAGCATGGAGAACATCGATATCTGTGCAGTAACAGAAACCTGGTTCAGGGCTTCCGAGAGCACCCCAGCACTACTAGGTTATACCTCATACCATGCTTTTCGGTCCCAGAACTTGGACCGAACCACAAAAGGAGGGGGGAGTATCGATATTCATTAAAGATACCCACACCTCCAGGTTGGTGGCAAAGCACGAAGCATCAGAGACCATCCATGTGCAACTAACAGTGGGTAAAACTGCCTTCCAGTTTATAGCCTGCTACAGACCACCTTCCCAAACCCAGGAATCCCACTCGGCCTTCCTGAGAACACTGGAAAATATGAAGGTCTCTCCAAACACCATTATATTGGGCGACTTCAACTACCCAAACATAGACAGGGAGCATTACTCTAGCTCCAACACCCTAGCCCAAAGGTTCCTAGAATTTATAAACTCAAATGCTATGGAACAACTTGCTACCACTCCCACAAGAGGGGAAAACCTACTGGACCTGATCATCACCAACATGGGGACTCTGTGCTCCAGACCAGAAGTGTATCCCTCACTGGTAAGATCAGACCATAAACTAACCTCACTGGATATTCACATCCTGACCCTACCCCCTGCCCAGAAAACCACAGTGAAAAACTTCTCTAAAGCAAATTTCACACTCCTCAAAACTGAGGTGGAATCCTTTAAAGCCCCCGGGCCTGTAGAAAATACGGCCCAGACCGCAGAATCCTTTATAAACGCATTCTATGAACACCTTCAGGAATGCATGGATCATGCGATCCCAAATAAAACCAAGACCCAATCCTCCAAAGGCAGACGTCCTGTCTGGTGGACCCCAGCCATAAACAAGCTATACAATAGAAGGAGGAAGCTACTAAATGATAGAGCAAAATCCCAAAAAGGGAAGGCATCACTGATCAGTATTAGCAAAAAACTACGGGCACACATAAAATTGTCTAAGGCCAGCTTCGAGAGAAAAATTGCACAGGACACTAAGGATAATCACAAGGCTTTCTTTAGTTATGTTAGGAACCTGGGTGGTAATTCCCAGATATGCTCAGAATTAGTCCAAAATGAAAAAATACACCGAACCCACAGACATTGCCAACATCGTAGCTGACAGGTTCAGCGCAAACGTCTGCCCCCCCCCACCAAAAGGGCCAGACATTGCCAACATCCTAGCTGACAGGTTCAGCGCAAACGTCTGCCCCCCCCCCACCAAAAGGGCAAATATCTATCCCAGCAGAGTGCTGCCCCCCTGACATTTCAGATGCTCAGGTAAGAGCCGCCCTCTCCAAAGCAAAAAAACACAGCATCAATGGGACCAGATGGTGTGCCGGGCTGCGTCCTACATGAACTCCAAGAAGAGCTAAACCCAAACATAAAACTACTGTTCAATCTCAGCCTTACTACAGGATATGTGCCCAAAGAGTGGCGTACAGCAACAGTGGTCCCTCTCCATAAAGGTGGTGCCTCAACGGATCCTGGAAACGCCCCATAAGCCTGACTAGCTTGGTCTGCAAAGCTATGGAAAGGATCATCACGGACCTCATAAATAAAGATATTGGGGACCTACAAACACTGGATCCTACCCAGTTCGGCTTTAAGGGCAGATCCTGCCTCTTAAACCTGGTTGATTTCTTTGAAACAGTCACCAAGGCCATTGACTAGGGGAAGGTGGTCCACACAGCCTACCCTGGACATCGCAAATGCCTTAGATACAATACCTCACTCGGGCATTATAGATAAGCTCACCATCTTAAATATAAACCCCTATGTCACTAGATGGATTGCAAACTGGCTCAAGGACAGAACCCACATGGTTAGAATTGCTGGAGCCATGTCAGACTCCAAACCAGTTACAAGTGGTGTCCCACAAGGCTCAGTCCTGGGACCTCTCTTGTTCGGTATATATTTCTCGGAGGTACAGGCCAACACGGAAGGACTGTGGCTGACCAAGTTTGCAGATGACTGCAAACTGGGCGCCATAATCGACTCTCCAGCCAACACAAGCATCCTCCAAAAGGGCCTCATAGAAACAGACAACTGGTGCCAGAGCAAGGCCTCAAGCTAAATGCCAAAAAGTGTATAGTCATCCCCTTTGGCAAAAACAAAGTGCCCACAAATTACCACATAGGTGGTAATCCATTAAGTACAGAAGAAGTAATTAGGGACCTGGGGACCCAAGTTGATAGTAATCTCTCATTTGACAACCACGTGGCCAAAGTGGTTAGAAAAACATTTTATATAGCCCACCTAATCATGAAGGGATTCGCATCTAGATCATGGGAGGTCATCGTGCCTCTTTACTCATCCCTCATCAGGCCCATAATTGAGTACAATGCCCCTTTTGGGATGTACCTTACCAGACACCTGCAGCAACTGGAAAGACCCCAAAAGTACCTCACCAAGAGGATCAAAGGGCTCAAACAGATGCCATATGCTGCCCGGTTAAAGAAACTCCAGCTCTACTCAGTGGCATACCTCCTGTTCAGAGGCGATTTGTGCCTGACATATAAAGCCATCTCCAACCCGGAATTAATGGACATGCTGCACCTCAGAAAATCCAAATCCCATCGAGCTACGCGCTCGAGAGACTTGAACCTCAGCACTGAAATAAATAGGACATGCTGGAGGGACAGATTCATAACTCAGAGGCTCTCTTCACTCTGGAATAAAATCCCAGTCCAGGTTAGGCAGATTCCCTCATTGACTCTCCAAGAGGAATCTTGATGAGTGGATGGGATATCATAGGTTTACCCTGGGTATGACTTCTGTGTCACTGTTAGACAGAGGCACCGTATACTAACCTCGAAAAAGGGCATAGCAAAATAAATTCAAAATGGGTGGCGAAAGCCAAACACATTCTGGCTAGGCTTATAAATGCCCTAGGGCAGATAGCGTAGTATGAACCTATGAACCTAAATCAGGGGTTTACAACCCCCTCCTGACAAGAGGCCTTGACTGGAGGAAGATTATCCTTCCTCTGACCAAACATCCATGTCCTCAGCTCACTCTGAGGACCAGGATTATTTCTTCCCTCCTTATGAAGACTCAGATGCTGAAGAGTCCATTCCCTCTGTCTCCCCTCCCCCCCCCTCCCCCGAAGACTACTCTTTTGGGGAAACTTTACACACCATGATGGAACACTTCCACTGGGAAGGCCAAGATTACTCTGACTCTAAGAAAAGAATCCATGAGTTTCTTCTTTTCCCACAGCATAGACCCCTTGCAATTCCTCCAGTTTTAGACATTTTGGACACCGAGTCTAGTCTAAACCCAGATTCCTTACCTCCTGCACCAGCTAAACCAGACAGGTACTACCGAGTTCCTTATTCTCATAAGTTTCTATATAAAAGCTCTGTTGCAGACGCCGAAACCATTTCCCAGGGTCCCAAGGGGGTTAAGGCCTCTACTGCTAAGAATCCACTACCTTCTGAAAGAGATTCCAGAGCATTAGAAAGATGGGGGGAAAAGTGTATACGTCTGCCACTTTGGCCTTGAGGGCCTTAAACTGCCAATTCCACATGCTAAAATACCAGCAGTACTTGATTACATAGTTAAAGCAGAAAATGATCCTTCAGACAGATCAACCTGATTTCAAAGAGATGCAGGATTTGCTGCATGCAGCAGAACATGTGGGAAAGCATACCTTACAGTGTGGTTTTGATTCATTGGAAGCCTCATGTAGAGCAGCTGTCACAGGATCTGTAATAAGTAGACATGCTTGGCGAAAAGAGAACAAGCCTTACCAGAACATGTCAAAGCAAAGTTATTGGATGCTCCATTGCAGAAAGATGTGTTTGGTGTCAAAACAGAGGAAGTTTTAAAGAAAATGGAAGAAAAGGCAAAAATCTATGCAGACAGTTAAAGATTTTTTACAGGTACAACCTCCTCGTTTCAGCAGAAACTGGCCATCAAAAAACTGGTCCTTTCCTGCATCAGACAGACCCCAGTGGGGTAGGTACAGACGCCCAAGGGGCAGAGGCCAGCCACAAGGTTCTTTCAGGCATAGACAATAGCACACAACAACTCAAAGAGGTGGAGACGAAAGATCTCAACCCTTCAGGAAACCAACACAATGACTTCCCTCTTCGCCTGCCAAGCAAAATTGCCCTGGCAGCACCTTTGGGAGGAAAACTGGCTCTATTTCCACAAAATTGGCGCATCATAACAAAGGACAAATGGGTTTTGGATATTACCCGAGGCTACAGATTTCATTTTCACACTTTACCACGGATGAGAGGCATGCCAAATCTGCCTCCAAACCAATGGGCAGAGGCACAAACGCAAATTTCAGCTCTCATGGATATGAAAGCAATTCAGAAGGTACCTACAAAGGAGCAAGGTCAAGGTTTTTACTCAAGACTATTTCTAGTACCAAGAAAGGACAAAGCCTGGAGACCCATTTTAGACCTCTCAATTCTAAACACTTACCTGGAGGTACCCAAATTCAAAATGCTCACACTACAGCAGCTTCTTCCCATGCTGGGCAAGGAGTCTTGGCTGGTAACGTTGGACCTGAGAGGCATACCTGCATGTCCCTATCAGACAAGATTGCGGAAGATACCTCAGATTTTTGGTAGGTACAACGCATTATCAGTTCTCTGCATTGCCCTTTGGCTTACCTACTGTGCCCAGAGTATTTAAGAAATGCCTGGCATCAGTAATTGCATACTGCAGACGAGGAATACAAATTTATGTGTATCTGGACGACTGCCTGATTGAGCGGACAGCGAGGCCATTCTATTACAGCATCTGGCATTTGTAACAAAGCTGCTAAGTTGCTTAGGGTACACAGTAAACAAAAAGAAGTCAAAGCTAATAGCCTCACAAGACATAATATTCCTGGGTGCCAGGTTAAATACAATGGCCCAGATGGCTTATCTCACGCCAGACAAACAAAAACTGACCCAATACTTCAAAAAGATGGCAACTTTTACCCAGCTCACTGCAAGGAAAATCCTGCAGGCATTGGGGTTCATGGCATCCTGCATTCAACTAATTCCAAATGCAAAGCTGCATATGAGGAAATTACAATGGTACCTGAAAAGTCTAGGGACTCAACACAGGCACAGCCTCGAAACAAGTATACCTCTCATTCCCTGCCTTCAAAAAGAGTTCCTATGGTGGGCTGAAGCATGTCAAACAAGGGTCTTCCTTTTGTCTTACCTCCAGCAAACCAAACTGACAACAGATTCTTCAGACTACGCCTGGGAGCACGCATGGCAGGACAGTGCATACAGGGCAAATGGTCCGCAAAACAAATGCATCTACACATCAACCAAAAGGAGATGCTAGCTGTGCAAAATGCACTGACAGCCTTCAAGGACCTCTTGCATCCAGGACAACTAAGGACAGACAACACCACAGTTGTGTGGAACATGAACAGACAGGGTAGAACACACTCCTTCCTACCCTTTATGCAGACAGCCAATGACCTTGTGGAACACAGCATTGACTTTCAAAGTACAACTGCAAGCACAGTTCCTGCCAGGAAAGGAAAACGTATTGGCAGACGAATTAAGCAGAAATTTGGCAGATCCTCACGAGTGGGGACTACACCCACAAGTATTTTCAATGATAACTCAAAGGTGGGGACGCCCAGACATAGATCTATTTGCCTCCCCCCAACAATTGCCAACTGTAGAAATTTTGCACACGGACTTATCATTCCCTAGCTTGAAAAGTGGACGCCCCATCATTCATTTGGACAGCATTGACAGTCTATGCCTTCCCACCACTACCTCTCTTGACCAGGGTATTACTGAAAGTCAGATCAGAGAGACCTCAAATGATCCTCATTGCTCCTGACTGGCCACGTCAGCACTGGTACCCATTACTAAGGACCTTGACTCACAGCCCTCCATGGATCTTACCTCAATTCCCACTTCTGTTGACTCGGCAAAACTCTCAGATCCTTCACAGTCAGCTCAGGACTTTAAATTTAGCTGCATGGAGAATACCTTGAATTATCAATCAACACTTCTCTCAAAGGACGTCCTGAATGTCATTTTGGAGGCCAGGAGGCCCAGCACCAGAAAAACGTACTCGGACAAATGGAAAAGATTTTGTGCATGGAACCAGGCTAATGGCCAAAATCCTTGGATACCAAACATTCCTCAAATACTGCAATACTTAACTGAGATGCTACACAAAGGCCTTTCTTTCTCATCCATTAAGATCCATGCTTCAGCCATTTCAGCTCAGTATAATTCGGATCCTCCCATATTCTCACACCCCTTACTAAGGCATTTTCTCAGAGGGGCTAAGAATATAAGACCACCCCGAAAACTCCCAACGCCAGCTTGGGACCTCAACTTCACTTTAGAAAAATTAACACTGCCTCCTTTCGAACCATCCTTCTCAGCAGAACTACAATACTTGTCATGGAAAACAGCTCTGTTGCTGGCCATCACCTCAGCACGCAGGGTCTCAGAACTACAGGCACTTATGGCAGTGGAACCTTTCATCATTTTCCATCAGGACAGAGTCTCTTTACGAACTAACCCTACCTTTATGCCAAAGGTAGTATCCAGTGTGGCTTTGAATCAGACCATTCATTTACCCACCTTTTATCCAAATCCCCAGAATAAAGGAGAATGACTCCTTCACTGTTTGGACATTCATAGACAGCTACGTTACTATTTGGATAAGACAAAGACCTTCAGGAAAAACTGACCAACTCTTTGTATCCTATGCTGCAGGTTCACAAGGAAAGGCTATTTCAAAACAGGCCATCTCCAAATGGATAGCACATTGTATCCGTTTTTGCTACTCACACCATGGGAAAGCAGTGCCTGTTATTAGGTCCCATTGTACCAGGGCTACAGCAACCTCAGCAGCCTTTCTCGGGGATTCCAACCAAGGACATTCTGGAGGCAGCTACTTTGGAGTTCAGTGCACACCTTTACCAAGCACTACCACCTTCCATTATACTCAAAAAACAGAGCTGGTTTCGCCACGGCAGGGCATCCTAGCTCCACCTAACCCAGTTTAGTACCAGCCACCCATCCATAGCTTTGGGATTAAACCCAAGTGTGATGACTGCAGCAGTATTACACGATTACCATAGTACAGTTTTGTACCTACCATAAATGTAGATGTTCAAGTGTATATACTGCTGCAGTCCAGGTTACCCTCTCACCATCCCCTCTACATACCAGGGTGTTAGCTATATCTCCATGTACATCAGTCTAATGGATGCATGCCTATATGGTGTATTTGCTAACAGCTAATACTATTGTTTATCTACTAAGGTATTTTGTATAGTTATTTGTATTGCCTTCCTAGTTGGGGGCACCTGACATCTGGTGCAAGAAAAACTGAAGAAAATGGCATCGGCTGCCTCTTTTTATCCCCCTGTCGCACTGACGTCATGGAAGAAGCGACGACAACCGACGCCGGACCAAGACTTTGGGATTCGGCCGACTGCGGGACCGCCTGACGGCAGGATAACCCCAAGTGTGATGACTGCAGCAGTATATACACTCAAACGTCTACATTTATGGTAGGTACAAAACTGTACATGTAATGGGATCCTATCTCGCCTACATTCATGACAGATGGGTTCCCGACTCGGCAACTTATATACTAGCACGAAGTCTCTCATTGGCTGGGCTATACCCTATCCCAGGATGCACTACACCTGCTTCCCCAGATCTCGTTTGCCGCTTTACAAGCTGGACGTGGTCTCGACTTGGCTGGAGCTAAGTGGTTATTTTTACCTTTATTGGTCCTTGACCTTGGGGTTTTTTGCTATATATTAATCAAACAGCTGTTTTAACAGCTTCTTTATAATATTTGTGAAGTTTAAGTGCTTGAGTGTCGTCTGGTACTTGTTCCTTTTTTCAGTCGGGCAAGGCCCGTTTGAGTTAGAGGGCCCTTGCCCTACTCTTGTGTACTATTTAGTTCAAAAGTCCTTTGTACTGTTTATTTTAAGTCCCTTTGTGGTTATTTGTCTTTCGGGCCAAGCCTGTTTAAATTAGAGGGCTTTGGGCCGTTGTACTTATTTGTCAGTTGCTTCTGAGGTAATTTTTTTCTAGGTGCTTGCGCCAGTGAGTCTCGCGCTTTTCAGTTGGCTCTTTTCTTCTTTATAGTGCTTAATTTTTGTGGTACCTGTACTATGTCTATAGAACAAAAATCGGGGTTTAAAAAATGCACTCGGTGCAGTTATAAAATGTCCATAACAGACAGCCATTCAATTTGTGTTTATTGTTTGGGGCCGAAACATCTACAGGAGACTTGTAGCGTATGTCATGCCTTTTCTGCTAGTTCTTCAAGAACGTAAGAACAAGCTCATTTTAAATGGGCTTATTAAACCCTCCTTTGAGGAAGCTTTGAATCCTCCTGTTGCTTCCAAAAAGAAAAGATCGTCGGCTCTGACAAGTCCGTCGGAGCCGACTTCTAAAAGAAAAGTTGACCTCTTCTTCCTCGGCTCCACTGACTTCGGGCCGAGTGAAGAGTCTGCCTCGATACCTCCTACTTCGGCTCCATTGTCTTCGGAGCCGCAAGTTGGAGTATCGAGAGGTGAATCACCTCCATCGGCTCCAATGGCTTCGGAGCCGGTGGAAGTGTGCAGCTCAGACTCTTTCCCTCGGCTCAAGAAGGCTTCTTCGCCGATGGTGGTCCATGCGGTGGTGGAGTCGGCGCCGACAGTATTGGAGCCGTTTCGCGGTCCCCTTCTCCCTCGGAGCCGAGAGGAAAGTCTTCTCGAGTGTCTACCTCCTCTAAATCCTCGACTATCAGATTTGGACCTGGATAGGGTTTTACAGAGGCTCTTCCAATCTCCAGTGTTTGCTAAAATGGTCTCGGCTCCAGCACAGTTTGCTTCGGAGCCCCCGACACTTGATTCCTCCTCCAACCTCCTCTGAGTTGTTGGAGCCGGTGGTGGTGGAGCAAGGGGGAGCCATACGGTCGGAGCAGAGACCCCTATCAGGCTTTTCGGCTCCGACTATGCTTCCTACCCTGTCCTCCGGTTCAGGGTTTGGTACTGCGACCTCTACAGCCGGGCCCGAGGGGAATACTTTGGGATTAGGTGCTTCGGTGCCTAGTCTTCCTCTCGGAGCAACGGCTGCTGGAGTGCACAGTGCCATCGTGGCCTCTAGACGAGTGACTTCCTCGGATTCTGGAGGTCCGCCTTTGAGGCCATGAGGAGCGGCTGGCCATGCCTTTGCCGGTTCAACTAGACTCTACCTCACCGTCCCTAGATTTGGAGACTGGTGCCTCTGTTGCGTTGCAGCCCCGGCAGCGGGCCCCAGGGCCTGAGGATACCCCAATCGGGGTTCCTTCTTCGGGTCCGTCCGAAACTGCTTCGGACGAACCCCCATGGAAGAAATTGTGTAAGAGGAAGCACGTAGACTCCCAAGATGAGTCTATTACATAGGATACTGACCTCGATGACGCGGAAGGGTCCCCCAAATCGTCTTCGGATGATATCTCCTTCTCAGATATCTTGGAGATTCTGAGACAGAGAGGTGACTGGCAAGCCAAAACCCCTTCAGCTGAGGAGTCGGTCTTCCTCAAGGCCTTTGGGGCCCAGCCCTCCGCCTCCTGGGTGTCTCCGCCTTGATGAACTCCTTGATTTGGTTTCTCGAAGGGTGTGGGAACACCCTGATTCCGTGGAACCGGTGCCTACGAGGCCCAATAAATTCTTGTCAGCTCCCCAGAAAGAATTTCTCACAAAGGGTGTACCGTAGATGCTTTGGTGGTGGCTTCTGCCACACAGCAGGACGTGGCAGAGGCTTCGGCGTCTATTCATCCTCCTAATAAGGATTCTAGGAGTATGGATAGGTACGAAGCGTACCCTGTCCTCAGCGGCCTTTACCTTACGGTCGCTGAATTATTTATGTCATTTTACAAGGCTCCAAAGGGATCTTCTCAAAGAGCTAAATGACTCCTTGTTGTTAATCTACCTGAAGCTGGCCTCGACTGTTGGCACACAGATGAATACTCTTTTTTCTATTGTTAACTCGTCCATGCGGCTCATCTCGTATGCGGCCGATGGAGCGAGTAGAGCTGCGGGAACAGGCGTTGCCCTTAGGAGACAAGCCTGGTTACGCTTGTGTTCGCACGGAGGCCTTCAAGTCTTCTTTCGCAGACGCCCCCTTTGATGGGTCATCTTTGTTTGGACCCAAGGTGAAGGACACACTAACTCGGTGCGAGCAGGATGGCAAGACTTTGACTGCCGTTAGGCCCATTATTCCGCTCCTTCCAGGCCTTATCCCAAGGCTGGGAGAGGAGGAAAATGTGGTTTAAAAATCCCAAAAGTCTTTCTCTACTCCACCTAGTGATTCCCCTCCAGAGGCAGGGGATTTTGGAAGACGCCCCAGAGGTGGCAGAGGCCCCGTAACTCTGGAGACCGCGATTCCTTTCGTGGTTCTTCATACAACCAGCGTTCCTGAGTTGTTGCCCGACTGTGCAACTCCGAGTCAGTCGGGGTCGCTTGGCGCACCCACAAGCTTGGGAATCCATAACAAGCGATCGTGGGTGCTTCATCATTACCGGAGGATATATCATACCCTTCAACAAACCCCCTTTCTTTAAGGGAAATCCCGGACGTACCACCCAGTCAGCGGGATCAGGCAGCATTAGAGGTTTCAAAGCTGCTAGAAAAAGAGCCATCCAGCCTGTCCCCATCGACCAGATCGGATCAGGAACTTACTCAAAATTATTTTTGGTACCAAAAGACAGGGGACTTCAGGCCCATTTTGGACCTCAGTTCATTGAATCGTTTCAGAAGAAGTCCAAATTCAATGGTCACTCTTCAATCTATTCTTCCTTTGCTGGAAAAGATGCATGGATGTGCTCAATAGATCTCCAGGACGCTTACTATCATATTCCCATAGCTCAAGAGTCCAGGAGACATTTACGCTCGCCTGGAGCCAGTCATTTCCAATTCGAGCACTGCCCTTTGGTCTCACCACAGCCCCAGGGTGTTCACCAAGTGTCTGGCAGTGGTAACTGCTCACCTGAGAAGTCTGGGATTCCAGGTGTTTCCTTATCTAGACGACTGGCTCCTTACAGCCACCTCCGAGCATCTACTTCTCCAAGCGCTCAGAGCCACGTTCACCTTGGGCCGTTTCTTGGGGATCACATTCAATTTGCAAAAATCTGTACTACAGCCTTCTCAGCGTATTACTTTCATAGGCGCAGACTTAGACACAGAAAGAATGCGCACCTTTTTACCGGCAGCAAGAATTCAGATCTTACAAGATCAAGTCAAATCCTGCCTTCACTTACAAAGAGCCCCAGCCCATCGGATCCTACAACTGTTGGGCTCGATGCCGACTATACTTCTAGTTCCCTTGGCCAGACTTCACATGCGAATTCTACAATGGCTACTGTCGGTTCAATGGTCTTATCAGGAACTGCCCTTGAACCACTTAATCATAATCACGGAAAGTTGCCGAGATCTGCTGGTGGCTTCTACAGTCAAATCTCGACCAGGGGCGATCCTTTATTCCTCAACGTCCCGTTGCCACTGTGACCACGGACGCCTCCCAGGTAGGGTGGGGGGGGTCATTACCTGGACAGGTCGGTCCAAGGCACATGGCAGATCCAGGAAACGCATTTGCATATCAATGTCCTGGAGATGAGAGCGGTACTATTGGTACTCCAAGCTCTCCATCACGCTCTCCCACAGGGCCCAATTGCTATCCTATCCGACAACATGTCGGTAGTATGGTACATAAACAAACAAGGGGGTACCAGGTCTTACCCACTGTGCAGAGAAGCCATGAGACTTTGGCACTGGGCGGTAGCTACCAACCGCTTTCTAATGGCAACGCACATACCGGGGAAGTCCAATGTGATTGCGGACAGATTAAGCAGGACCATTCTCTTGCCCCACGAGTGGTCCCTCAATCAGAGTATAGCTGCGAAAATCTTCAACAGATGGGGTCTTCCATGCTGCGACCTGTTTGCCAGCCCTCACAATGCGAAATGCAGAGAGTTCTTCACACTGTTCCCTTCTCAGGGACAGATTCCCAGGGACTCTGACTCACATTTGGCCCCGGTCTTCTACGCCTTCCTCCGTTCCCCCTCCTACCGAGGGTGATACAGAAGGCCATTTACATGGAGAGAGAGATGATTCTGATTGCCCCGCACTGGCCTCGTCAAGTTTGGTTCCCTTTCCTACAGAGGCATGCGATAGAAGGTCCATGGTTTCTGGATCTGGTGCCAGACCTGTTGACTCATCAGTCAGGACGGCTTCATCCGTCTCTCAGGTCCCTGAAGTTGGCAGCATGGTTACTCCACTTCCATCCTTAGTCCGAGATAATGCTCTCTCGCCGGATGTGATCCACATTCTGTCTTCTTCCCATAAACCTTCCACCATCAAACTTTATTCCAGTAAATGGAAAAGGTTTGCCTTCTGGGCTCAAGAACGAGGTATAGATCCTCTCACTGCTCCAGTATCGGAGGATGTCCTTCATGGATGCATCTGCAGTCATAACAACTGGGTTGTCCTGTCGTCAGGCAGCCCTTCAGTCGGCCGGATTCCAAAGTCCGGGTCCGGCTTCGGCTGATGTCGCACTTCACCCGACGTCATCTCTGTTGGTCTTCGGGTATAAAGGCATCAGCCGATGCCATTTTCCTCAGTCTTTCTTGCCGCGTGGCGCCCGAAGCAGAAGCTGTTCGCAAGTGCCGGTCGGTCGGATCCAGAGATTACTTCTACCGAATACCACCAAGACTTCTAAAGCTAAGTACCCGCTGGGGACTCTTTCTTGCCTCAGCCGATGTCAGAAAAAGTTAATAATTGTTTAACCTGTGGGAAACAAATACCTCATAAAGATTTCCACTCTTATTGTCTGCCTTGTTTAGGCCCAGCCCACGACGTAGCAGCCTGTTCGGCCTGTGCTTCTTTCAACCGACGAACGCTTAGGCGTCGGTCGGAGTTTGCTGAACAGTTTTTCGGTTCTGATTTTGCATACATTATGCCGTCGGATCCTCCGACTACCCAAACTGCCAAAAACGCAAAGATAAAGACAGACTCGCGGTCCGCGGTTTCAGCCGAAACCATGGTTAAGCAAACCGCGAGTGTCTCGGTTTCGGCCGAAACTGAGAAAACTGATCAAAGTACAGCTGAATCTATCTCTACAACTGAGGCCCCTGCTACCACTCTTGAATCGGCCTCAGAAATTTTATCCACTACGGTGGTTGCCACTGACTTATCAGACACCATTCCCTTGGATGTCTCTACCCCAGCACGTGGTGCTGCTAGGCCTCCAGCAGCCATGTCCATTAAGGCCTTTGCCAGGGCTAAAGCAGCCAAAACTACTAAAACAGTGCCTGTAAAACCCCCTACAAACCAGGCCCTCCTCTAGTTCTCAAATGCTTACTCTGGCAGAAGATTTAATTTCATTAATTAGGGGATCTCAATCTCACCCAGACAGGGCCTCTCAGCCCCCAGAGAAGAGACCTAGGGCAGAGCCCCCTGAGCCAGTGTCCTCTGATGATTCTGCCGATGAATCAGACATAACTGACCAGCCAGAGGCTCCTTTCTCCAATTTTGAAGACTCAGATGCTGAAGAATCCATTCCAGCTGCTTCCCCACCAGAAGAATTCTCCTTTGGGGAAACCTTACATGCCATGCGAGAGCAGTTCCAATGGCAGCAGCAGGATTTTTCAGACTCCAGAAAAAGACTTAGGACCTTTCTGCACCTTCCACAGCACAGGCCCTTAGCTATACCTCCTGTTCTCTCTGTAGTGGATGATGCCTTCAATGATGTCTGCTCTGCACCATATTCTTTACCTCCAGCCCCTGCCAAACCAGACAGATTTTACAGGGTACCAGACACTCATCACCACCTTTACAAGGCCCCACTTGCAGACCCCGAAACTATATCCCAGGGTCCCAAGGCAGTAGCCGCAACCATAGCTAAAAACCCTATTCCTTCTGAAAGGGAAGCCAGGTCATTAGACAGATGGGGCAAAAAGGTCTACACCTCAGCTACTCTCTCAGCTAGAGCTTTAAACTGTCAGTTTCACATGATACAATACCAAGAGTTTATGATTGATCAGTTAACAAAAAAACTATCCACTGATGAATCTCTTGATAAGAAATATGTATTAGAAATGGTAAATAACATACAACAGGTTAGTAACCATTCCTTAAAATGTGGCTATGATGCACTGGAGGCTTCATTTAGATCAGCCATGACTGGCACAGTGATAAGAAGGCATGCATGGCTAAAGGAACAAGCTTTACCGGATCATGTTAAAGCTAAGTTATTAGATGCTCCTATGGATAAGACAAGTTTGTTTGGTACACCTGCCCAGCAGGTTATGAAGAAAATGGAAGAAAAGGCAAAATCTGTTCAAACGGTTAAAGATTTCTTGCAGGTTCAACCCCCAAGGTTTAGCAGGAACTGGCCTGCCAAAAATTGGTCCTTTCCTGACTCCACAAGATCCCAAAGGGGCAGGAATAGACGTTCCAGAGGCAGAAACCAATCCAGAGGAGGTGCCTGCAGAGGACGACAGTGGCAAGGTAACAACAGAGGCACAGACACAACCACTGCCACTACAACAACACAACCACAGTGACTTAACCCTAAATCCGCCTACCAGGGAACAAATAGCAGCTCCATTAGGCGGCAAATTAACCTTATTTTCAAAGAACTGGCACTATATCACAAAAGACAAGTGGATTTTACAAACCATAGATCAAGGTTACCGGTTCCACTTCCACACCTTACCAGTCAAAAGAGGAATGCCAAATCTACCTCCAAATCAAGAAACAGAGGCTCTACAACAGATAATGCAGTTAGCAAACATGAGAACTGTGGAAAGAGTGCCAACAACAGAGCAAGGAAAGGGATTCTACTCAAGACTATTCCTAGTTCCAAGAAAGGAAAAAAGTTGGAGACCTATTCTCGACCTGTCCACCTTAAATACATACATCATTGTCCCAAAATTCAAAATGCTGACCCTACAGCAACTTCTTCCCATGCTGGGCAAGGAGTGTTGGCTGGTAATTCTAGATCTCAAGGAGGCATACCTGCACGTCCCCATTCGACCAATCTGCAGAAGATACCTCAGATTTCTTGCAGGATCAGAGCATTATCAATTCTCAGCATTGCCCTTTGGCTTATCTACTGCCCAGAGTATTCACAAAATGCCTGGCATCAGTAATCGCCCATTGCAGACTACAGGGAATTCAAATTTACCCATACCTGGACGACTGCCTGCTACAAGGGGACAACAAAAGCAAGCTGACAACAGATTTACAAAGGGTCATTTACTTGCTACAAGCACTGGGATACACAGTCAATTTACAAAAGTCAAGGCTGATACCATCCCAAACAAGGACATTCTTGGGCGGAATTGGACACAGTAAAACAAATGGCATTCCTAACTACAGAAAAACAAAAAGAACTCCCTCTTTACTTCTTGGCACTAACAAAACAGAACAAGTTAACAGCAAGAAAAGTACTGCAGGCCTTGGGCTTCATGGCATCATGCATAATCTTGGTCCCACTTGCCAGACTACATATGAGAAAACTACAGTGGTACCTAAAGAATTTATGGTCCCAACACAGACACAGCCTAGAAACAGAAATTCCACTAATTCCATGCTTAAAACAGGAGTTCCTATGGTGGGCTCAGGCATGCCAGTCAAACCCAGGGCTACCCTTTCGCAGATGTCAAGCAACCCAGACCATCACAACAGACGCTTCAGACCTAGAATGGGGGGCCCACATGCTGGACAAATGCGTGCAAGGATTGTGGACGCAGGATCAACTTCACCTGCACATCAACCTAAAAGAAATGCTGGCAGTAAAACTGGCAATCCAAAAGTTCAGACCATTTCTCAGAGGGCCAGTTGATGATAAGGACAGACAACACCACAGTCATGTGGTACATCAACAAACAAGGAGGCACTCATTCATACCCCCTATGCAGAATGACTTTGGAGCTGTGGAACCTGGCACTCTGCTACAACATCCAGTTACAGGCAATATTTGTACCTGGAAAAGAAAATACTCTAGCAGACATATTAAGCAGAACCACATCGGATGCCCACGAATGGATGCTACACCTGGACATCTTCACGACCATCTCAAAGAAATGGGGAATGCCTCAGATAGATCTATTCGCTTCACACCTCAATCACCAGCTCAAAAAAATCTGCACAAGGACATTCCACCCACTAGCATGGAAAGTGGATTCGCTCTCCTTCAGCTGGAAAGGCCTAACAGCATATGCATTCCCACCTCTTCCCTTGATACACAAGGTATTACTAAAAATCAAGGAAGAACGTCCAAGGATAATCCTGATAGCTCCAAACTGGCCAAGACAACACTGGTACCCACTGCTAAGGAGCATGTCTCGGAACAATATGTGGCCAATACCCCTGATGCCTTTGATGTTAACTCAGAACAACTACAGCATCATGCATCCAAACCTAAAAACGTTGCAACTGACTGCATGGAACATCACATATCAGCAGCTAATCCAGGACTTTCCCAAAGAGTTAAAGACATTATTCTTGAAGCCCGCAGACCTTCAACAAGAAGGAACTATGCAGGAAAATGGAAAAGGTTTGTCATTTGGAGTACTGAAAGAGGAAAAGATGTGTCAAACATAGATATGCCTAACATTCTGGAGTATCTGGCCGAACTTCTACATTCAGGCCTGTCCTACTCCTCCATCAAGATACATGCATCAGCTATATCAGCAGAATACAGCTTTGATCCACCTGTTTTTCAAGACCCTTTGCTCAGGCAGTTCCTCAGAGGAATCAAGAATGTAAAACCTCCAAGGAAACCACCATTGCCAGCTTGGGACTTGAACTTTGTGCTAGAAAAGCTGACACTATCACCCTTTGAACCAGCAGCAATAGCAGACCTACAACACCTGTCATGGAAAACTGCTTTCCTACTGGCAATTACTTCAGCAAGGAGGGTTTCGGAACTACAGGCCTTAATGGCAGTGCAACCCTTCCTAATCTTCCACCAAGATAGTGTCCATGAGGACTAATCCTACTTTTATGCCTAAGGTGGTATCCAGAGTGTCCTTAAACCAGGCAATCCACCTACCTACCTTCTTTCCCAACCCACAAAACAGAGGGGAAAGAATACTGCATACCTTGGATGTACATAGACAGCTACGCTACTACTTGGACAGAACAAAAAGTAGCAGAAAGACTGACCAACTTTTTGTAGCCTATGCAACAGGAAGGGAAGGAAAAGCTATTTCCAAACAGACAATCTCCAAATGGATAGGAAATTGCATACGATTCTGTTGCTCCTTCCATGGAAAACCAACTCCACAGAACATAAGACCTCATTCTACAAGGGCAGCAGCCACTACCACAGCCTTCTTACGAGGAGTGGCAACCAAAGACATTATTGAGGCGGCTACTTGGACCTCCGTGCATACATTTGCCAAGCATTATAATTTGCCTCTATATTCCAGATCCCGAGCAGGGTTTGCCACTGCTGTACTGCAAGGGATCCTAAACACACCATAATCTAGTTTTATCCTCCTCCCCTAGTTGGCTATGGTATTCTACCCAGTTGTTATGACTGCAGATGCATCCATGAAGGACATAGTACAGTTTTGTACCTACCATAAATGTAGATGTCCGAACTGGATAGCATCTGCAGTCAGGATTACCCACCCTCCTTCCCCTCTGTGGTACTCCTAGGGTGTTTACCCTCCTAATAGCTAGCTGGTGGGGGGAGTCTTTTATGGTGTATTTGTTTGTATATATGTACATACATGCTTATTTTTGTGTTTACCTCTATCTTTTTGTAAACATTGGCATCTATCCAAATTTTAGCCTTCAAGAGGGCTACTGGCATCTGGGGCAAGAAACACTGAGGAAAATGGCGTCGGCTGATGCCTTTATACCCGAAGACCAACAGAGATGACGTCGGGTGAAGTGCGACATCAGCCGAAGCCGGACCCGGACTTTGGAATCTGGCCGACTGAAGGGCTGCCTGACGACAGGACAACCCAGTTGTTATGACTGCAGATGCTATCCAGTTCGGACATCTACATTTATGGTAGGTACAAAACTGTACTTTCTGAATTTTCTGGCCTTCCTTTTTCAGTCGGGCTCTTCAGTTTCTACCATTAAGGTTCAGCTAGCGGCAATCTCTAATTTTCATGCCTCATTTGAACCTTCATTGATGTCTCTCAAACTTTGTAAGGCGTTCCTTAAAGGGGCTTGGCTCCTTAGGCCTCCTTTATCTCATCCTGTTCCTCCTTGGGATTTGAATATGGTTCTTGCTGCCCTAACTGCCCGTCCTTTCGAACCAGCTGCTACTTGTGATTTAAAATTTCTGTCTTGGAAAACGGCCTTTTTAGTAGCCATAACATCTGCTAGGCGAGTTTCAGAACTTCAAGCTCTTTGTTCTGATCCTCCCTATTTGATTTTTCACAAACATAGAGTTTCATTGAAATTGAACCCTGCATTTATTCCAAAGGTGGCCTCCTCTTTCTGTTTGCAACAAACCATAGAACTCCCTGTTTTTTTCCCAGAATTCTCCAATAACGCAGAATATACTTCGCATCAATTGGACGTACATAGACAGTTACGTTTTTATTTGAATAGAACCGCTCAAACGCGAAAATCAAATCAATTGTTTGTCTCTTTTGCAGCGAACAAATTGGGTCAACCAGTATCTAAAGCCTCCATATCAAAATGGATTAAAGACTGTATCACCTTTGTTTATTCACAGGCCGATAAAGACCTTCCCTTTCCTGTCAAGGCTCATTCTACCAGGGCAATGGCTACTTCGGTAGCTTTTCACTCCAAGTTATCCATAGATGATATTTGTGCTGCGGCTACCTGGACTTCTCCGCACACTTTTATTTCTCATTACAAGTTGGATGTGGTTTCTCGAGGCAGAGCTTCCATTGGTTCCACGGTTCTCAGGAGTGTGTTCCAATGAGCCACCCGGGATGTAGGTGCTAGGGACGCTGTCCCATCTGTCATGAATGTAGGGGAGATAGGATCCCATTACATCTTTTAGTTATGTACTTACCATAACTTTGGATGTATGGGATCCATCTCGCCTACATTCATAAGTACCCACCCTCCTTCCCCCTGCCATTTGGATTTAGAGGAGCTGTAGTCACTGTTTTCTTGGCGTTCTTTCTTGAAGAACTTTAGTTGGTTATAGTGACTTAGTGTCTCTGCGTTTACATGGGTGTATGAAAGCGAACAAACAAGATCTGGGGAAGCAGGTGTAGTGCATCCTGGGATAGGGTATAGCCCAGCCAATGAGAGACTTCGTGCTAGCATATAAGTTGCCGAGTCGGAGCCGATGGATCGGCTCCGAACCCATCTGTCATGAATGTAGGCGAGATGGATCCCATACATCCAAAGTTATGGTAAGTACATAACTAAAAGTTTCAGCCCCCTAGATTTAGCAGGAACTGGCCTTCTAAAGTTGGTCCTTTCCAGTGTCAGACAGATGCCCAAGAGGCAGATCTCAGCCCCAAGGCTCATACAGACCTAAACAATTGGGTGCTTCAGCCCCCAAAGGAGGAGAAGACAAATTGCAACCTTATAGGAAACTGTCTCAATGACTTTCCTCTACAAAAGCCAAGCACTTACCTTTTGACAGCACTTTTAGGGGGAAAACTAGCACTTTTCTCACAAATCTGGCACATGATCACCCAGGACAAATGGGCACTGAATATTGTTTCTCAGGGTTACAGGTTCCACTTTCACACCCTACCAAGGTCAAAATATGCACGACCTGCCACTAAACCAATGGGCAGAGGCACAAAAACAAATTTCTGCTCTCATGGACATGAGAGCTATTCAAAAAGTACCACAGCAAGGACAGCGGCAAGGATTTTGGAGACCAATACTGGACCTGTCAATTCTAAACACTTTCTTGGATGTTCCAAAATTCAAAATGTTAACACTGCAGCAACTTCTACCCATGCTGGCCAAGAAGGCTTGGCTAGTTACTTTGGACCTCAGAGGCATACCTGCATGTCCCAGTCAGACAATCTTGCAGAAGATGCCTCAGATTCATAGCTGGCTCAATGCACTACCAATTCTCTGCACTGCCCTTTGGCATATCTACTGCGCCCAGGGTCTTCACAAAATGCCTGGCACCAGTAATTGCATTTTGCAGACAAAAAGGAATTCAGATATATCCCTACTTGGACGACTGCCTTATTCAAGCAGAGAGCAAGGACATTCTTCTAAAGCACCTGGCGTTTGTAAAAAGATTGCTAATTTGCCTAGGGTGCACAGCAAACGAAAAGATCAAAACTAGTGCCCTCTCAAGAGATAATATTCCTGGGTGCAAGCTTAAATACAACTGCCCAGATGGCTTATCTCATGCCAGACAAGCAAAGGCAACTGACTCATTACTTTCAAATGATGGCAACAAAGACCCAGCTCCCTGCAAGAAAAATTGTGCAGGCTTTGGGCTTCATGGCATCTTTCATCCTGCTAATTCCATATGCAAGACTGCATATGAGGAAGCTACAATGGTACCTAAAAAGTGTTTGGACTCAGCATTGCCACAGTCTGGAAGCAATGATAACTCATTTCCTGCCTGCAACAGGAGTTTCGATGGTGGTCCCAGGCCTGTCACCACAACAAGGGACAGCCTTTCACCTTACCCACAGCCAGGCAGACATTAACAGAGGCATCGGATTATGCTTGGGGGGCACACATGGTAGGAAAATGTATTCAGGGCACGTGGCCCACAGACCAAATGCATCTTCACATCAATCAAAAAGAGATGCTAGCTGTACAGAATGCCCTGACAGCCTTCAAGGATCTACTACATCCAGGACAGCTATTACTAAAGACTGACAATACTACAGTTATGTAGTACTTAAACAAGCAAGGGGGCACACATTCCTACCCCCTCTGCAGGCAAGCCATGACTTTGTGGAACACAGCACTGACCTATCAAGTACATCTGCAGTCACAATTCCTGCCAGGAAAGAAAATTACTCTGACAGACCAAGCAGAAACCTCATGGACCCTCATGAGTGGAAACTAAATCTACAGGTCTTCAGCATGATAACCAGGAAATGGGGATGCCCAGACATAGATCTTTTTGCCTCCCCTCACAACTACCAACTACAGAAATTCTGCACAAGGACTCATCATTCGCAAGCATGGAAAATGGATGCTCTGTCTTTCAGCTGGAAAACCCTAACAGTTTATGCCTTTCCACCACTGCCTCTTCTTCCCAAGGTGCTCCTAAAGGTCAGACAAGAGAAGCCAGAAATTATTTTGATTGCCCCAGACTAGCCACGCCAGCACTGGTACCCAATTCCAAAGAGCCAGCCTGGACTTTACCTCAAATTCCGACTCAACAAAACAATCAAATCCTGCACAGCCAACTCAGAACCTTAAATCTGGCTGCATGGCAGATAATATAGCCACTCAGAACACGCCTTTCTAAAGCTGTTATGGATGTCATTTTGGAAGCCAGGAGGCCCAGCACCAGGAAATCTTATGCAGAAAAATGGAAGAGATTCTGTGCTTGGAACCAGGCACAAGGACTTGAACCACTTAGTCGAAATATTCCTAATTTTTTTACAATGCCTAACTGAGATGCTGGACAAAGGCCTGTCCTTCTCATCAATTAAAATCCATGCCTCTGCCATTTCAGCTCATTACAATACGGAACCTCCTATTTTCTCTCATCCACTGCTAAGACAGTACCACAGAGGGGCAAGAAACCTAAGACCCCCAAGGAGAGCACCGATACCTACATGGAACCTTAACTTTGTCTTGGAGAAGCTCACAATACCTCCTTTTGAGCTAGCCAATACAACTGACGTAAAATTCTTATGGAAAACTGCTCTGCTCTTAGCAATAACTTCAGCAAGAAGAGTCTTAAGTTACAGGCATTAATGGCAGTGGAACCTTTTATCATTTTTCATCCGGACAGAGTTTCTATAAGGACAAACCCAACATTTATGCCAAAGGTAGTATCCAGTGCGGCTCTTAACCAAACCATTCCTTTGCCAACATTTTATCCAAATCCCCAGAATAAAGGGGAGAGACTTCTGCACTCTTTGGAGACACATAGGCAGCTACGCTTCTACTTGTACAAAACAAAAGCTTGAAAAACTGAGCAACTGTTTGTAGCATATGCTGCAGGATCACAAGGAAAGGCCATCTCAAAGCAGACTATTTCAAAATGGATAGGCCACTGTATTTGTTTCTGCTATGCATAGCATGGCAAGTCAGTGCCTAAGAATATTAGGCCACATTCCACTAGGGCAGCAGCCACTTCAGCAGTTTTTCTCAGAGGAGTACCAACCAAGGAAATTTTGGATGCTGCAACTTGGCGTTCATTGCACACTTTTACCAAGCATTATCACTTACCTCTTTATTCTAAATCCAGAGCAGGCTTTGCCACTGCAGTTCTGCAGGGCCTCATAGCCACTCCTAATCCTATTTGGACCCCCAACCGCCCTACCTCAGCTTTGCGATTCAACTCAAGTTTAATGACTGCAACAGTGAAACATGATGAACATAGTACAGTTGTGTACCTACCACAAATGTAGATGTTTGAGTGTATTCACTGTTGCAGTCCAGGTTACCCATCCACCCCCCCCCCTTTCTCTGCTGGGACTTATCTATACTTCTCTATCCTATACAACCTATGTGGTGTATTTGCTTGTAGATGAAGGTATTGTTTTTATTTTACTGTATGTTTTTTATTAGCAGTATGTATTGCCTACGTTATAGGGGGCACCTCACATCTGGGGCAAGAAAAACTGAAGAAAATGGAGTTTGCTGCATCTTGTATACCCCTGGCGCACTGACATTGGGGATGAGCCGACAGCAACCGACGCCAGACCAGGACTTTGGAATTCAGGCCGACTAAGGGTAACCTGCCAGCAAGATAACCCAAGTGTAATGACTGCAACAGTGAATACACTCCAACATCTACATTTATGCCAAGTGTACACAAACTGTACTTTCTCCCCGATATTTCTAATCTAACCCAGATTGTCTAGCTTCTCTTTTTGCTGTTTTTTTCTCATACCTTTATCTTCCATTGATTCTTCACTGGAAAACACTTTAGAAGTGAATAATGAAAGCTGCTTTACGGGGTAGACTAGGCTTAGATAAATTCTTGGCATCTGACTACATTTCTTGAATTTTTGTCAGCCCCTCCTATGAGGATACAGCTAAATTGTCAAGGACCTCATCTCCTAAGCCATATTCCTGGGCTTCAGATTCTTCTTAGAGGTCTCATAAAGGTCTGATATCAACCCAAGATTAAAAAAAAAAAAATGTTACATGATCCAACTACCTCTTCGGATCCTTGAAGGACATTTTCTTACCTGAATGTGTCTGATCTGGCACCATTTAAGCAATTAATCTGTCACTGAACCTTCTTCCTTGATAAACTTGCCTAGGACTTGTTTTTTCACCATCAGTTAATCCAGTCCTCTCCATAGTACCTTCTTTTCTAGAAAGACTTAGATCTATATTCTACTAGTTCTTCCAGAGGCCTTACAGAAGAAGTGTAGAAAGTAGCAAGGAAGATTCTCTGTGTAGAGCCAGATGTTCATCGTGCATATAGCTGCAGTCATAACAGATGCGTTTTCCTGTCGTCAGGTGGTTTCTCTGTCAGCCGAATTCCAAAGTCTAGCTAGGTCCGGCGTCGGTTGTCGTCGCTTCTTCCCTGACGTCAGTGCGACAGGGGTATAAAAGAACCAGCCGACGCCATTTTCTTCTGTCTTTTTTGCCGTGCGGTGCCCAAAGCAGAAGCAGTTAGCAAGTGCCGGTCGGCCAGCTCCTGAGATTACGAAAAATTTTGGAAACTAAGTCTTCTTAAAAGCTAAGTACCCCATTGGGGAAACTTTTTTTTGCCTCAGACTGATGTCAGACAAAGTTAATAATTGTATTTCTTGTGGGAAGCAAATACCGCATAAGGATTTCCATTCCCTCTGTGTACCTTGTTTAGGCCCAGACCACGACATCTCGGTCTGTCGCTTTTGTGCTACATTCAACAAACGCACTATTAAGTGTCGGGCGGAGTTCGCCCAGCATTATTTTGGGAAAGCATTTAACTATACTATGTCGTCGGATACTCCGACTCCGGTTTTGTCTAAAAAACGCAAAGACAAGGACCGACACTCGAGGTCCATGGCCTCTACTGACACCACGCCAAAGCCGACTACACGTGGTCCGGTTCTCAGCGAGGCGCCTACACAGCCCCTGATTGCCGACAACACATCTTTGGCGGTGTCTCCTGTACCCGAGGACGCAGGCTCCTCGGCCCACACCCTGACTACAGATACCGAAGCCACGCTTGGCATTGAAACACAGAATGTGGACAGGTCCACCTCCACTCAAGGTGTCTTCAGACCTTCCTCTTCTTTCTCCATCAAGGCTTTCACCAAGTCTAAAGCTACCATGCACCCTAAGAGACCAGCTACACAGGGCCCATCTCCAGGCCCCATGCCTAAGAGACAGATGCTTAAAATGGCTGAGGATTTAATTACTCTAATCCGAGGTTCTCGGCCACCTCCGGACTAAAGATTCAGAGTGGAGGAAGATTCCCCCTCTTCTGATCAGGGCTCCATTATTTCAGAGCACTCTGATTATCAGGAACAGTTTTACTCTCCTTTTGAAGACTCTGATGTAGAGGAATCTATTCCTTCTGTATCCCCTCCTGAGGATTACTCATTTGATGAAACTCTGCATACCTTAAGGGAACACTTCCACTGGGAAGGCCAGGATTATTCAGTTTCCAAGAAAAGGCTCAGGGAATTTCTTTTGTTACCCCAGCACAGGCCTCTGGCTATACCTCCTGTCCTGGACATCCTAGATGTTTACTCAGAGGCCTGCCTTAACCCGGACTCTCTCCCTCCAGCTCCAGTTAAGCCTGACAGGTACTACAGGGTTCCTGACTCGCACCAATTTCTATACAAAAGCCATGCTGCTGACCTAGAAACCATCTCACAGGGGCCCAAGGGAGTTAAGGCCTCCATTGCCAAAAACCCATTGCCTTCCGAGAGAGATTCCAGATCCTTAGAAAGGTGGGGAAAAAAGGTATATACCTCGGCTACCTTATCCATGAGGGCCTTAAACTGTCAGTTTCATATGCTAAAGTACCAACAGTTTCTGTCATCTCAATTGAAAAGTAAAATGTCACAACCTGAACAACCAGACATGAAGGAGTTGCAGGATTTGATGCATAGTGCAGAACAAGTGGGTAAACATACCTTACAATGTGGTTTTGATGCTCTAGAGGCCTCATGTAGAGCTGCTGTTACAGGCTCAGTCATACGTAGGCATGTCTGGCTCAAGGAACAAGCCTTGCCTGATCATGTCAAAGCTAAATTACTAGACGCCCCTCTTCAAAAGGATGTACTATTTGGGGCAAATGCTGAGGAAGTATTACAGAAAATGGAGGAAAAGGCTAAATCAATGCAAACTGTGAAAGAATTTCTGTAGGTTCAACCCCCACGTTTTAGTAGAAATTGGCCTTCCAAAAACTGGTCCTTTCCTGCCACAGACAGACCCCAAAGAGGCAGATACAGGCGCCCGAGGGGCAGAGGACAAACACAAGGCTCGTAGAGAGGCAGACAATGGCAAGCTCCTACACAGAGGTGGTGAGGACAACTCGCAATCTTTCAGAAAGCAAACCCAATGACTTTCCCCTTTGCATGCCAACCAGGTCTCAAATGGCAGCTCCCTTAAGAGGAAAGCTGGCACTATTCTCAAAAAATTGGCATATTGTCACAAAGGACAAATGGATCCTGAACATTATAAACAGAGGCTACAAATTCCATTTTCATACCCTTCCAAAAATGAAAGGCATGCCAAACCTGCCACACAAAGGGCAGAGGCACAAAAGCAAATTTCAGATCTTATAAACATGAAAGCAATTCAAGAAGTACCTACGCACGAACAAGGTCAAGGATTTTATTCCAGGCTATTTCTGGTGCCAAGGAAGGGCAAAGATTGGAGACCTATTTTGGATCTTTCCATCCTAAACACATTCCTACTCGTACCAAAATTCAAGATGCTCACTCTACAGCAACTTCTTCCCATACTGGGCAAGGAGTCTTGGCTGGTAACATTGGACCTCAAGGAGGCATACCTGCATGTCCCAATCAGACAAAATTGCAGAAGATACCTCAGATTTCTTGCAGGTTCAACACATTATCAATTCTCAGCATTGCCCTTTGGTTTATCTACTGCGCCAAGAGTATTCAGGAAATGCCTGGCATCCGTAATTGCCTACTGCAGACTTCAAGGGATACAAATATACCCTTATTTGGACGACTGCCTGATCCAAGCAGACAGCAAGCACATTCTTCTGAAACATCTGGCTTATGTAATAATGTTATTAAACTCTGTAGGATACACAGTCAACAAAGAGAAATCAAGACTAATACCCTCTCTGAAGATAATTTTCCTGGGTGCCAATTTGGACACAAACACCCAGATGGCCTACCTCACGCCAGAGAAGCAGGGGCAACTAATTCAATATTTCAGAACACTGGCAAATTGCAGCAGGCTGACTGCAAGGAAAATCCTGCAGGCTCTGGGATTCATGGCATCTTGCATCTTACTAATCCCATGTGCAAAGCTGCATATGAGAAAACTACAATGTTACCTAAAAAACATAAGGTCTCAACACAGCCACACTTTGGAAACAATGATACCACTAATTCCATGTCTGCAAAAGGAATTTCTGTAGTGGGCTCAAGCATGCCAAACAAACGCAGGTCTTCCATTCAGCAGGCCTCAAGCAGATCAAGTCATCACAACAGACGCCTCGGACTACGCCTCGGGGGCGCACATGACAGACCGGTGCATTCAGGGCAAATGGACCCAAAAAGAACAGCATCTTCACATCAATCAAAAAGAAATGCTAGCAGTGATAAATGCTATTACAGCCTTCAAGGACCTTCTACAACCAGGTCAGCTATTGATAAGAACAGACAACACCACTGTTGTGTGGTACATAAACAAGCAGGGGGGAACACATTCTTATCCCCTATGCAGACTGGCCATGTCACTTTGGAGCATGGCCATGGACTTTCAAATGGAACTGCAAGGAAAACACGCTGGCAGACAACCTAAGCAGGAACATGACAGATCCACACGAATGGAAGTTGCATCCAAAAGTTTTTACAGAAATAATCCAAGAATGGGGAAGGCCAGACATAGATCTCTTTGCCTCCCACAGAAATCATCAATTGACAAAATTCTGCTCAAGGATCTTCCATCCAAAGGCCTGGAGAGAGGACGCTCTCTTTCAGTTGGACATCAATGACAGTTTATGCCTTCCCACCTCTTCCTCTGCTGCCCAAAGTCCTATTGAAGACCAGAGCAGACAGACCAAAGATGATCCTCATTGCTCCAGACTGGCCAAGGCAACACTGGTACCCACTCCTGAGGAGCCTGACTCATTCCCCACCATGGACCCTGCCTCTAATGCCTCCTCTTCTGACTCAGCACAGCTTCAAAACTCTTCACAGTCAGCTAAAAACACTCAATCTAGCCGCATGGAAGATTCCTTAGCATCACAGCAGGCACTACTCTCCAAGGAGGTGCGGGATGTCATTTTGGAGGCCAGGCGGCCATCAACTAGAAAAGCTTACTCCGCAAAATGGAAACGTTTTTGTGTCTGGAATGAGAAAAAGGGCCAGGACCCTGGAAAACTGAATTTACCTCAAATACTACAATATTTGGCTGAACTGCTAAGCAGTGGACTTTCTTTCTCCTCCATCAAAATCCATGCCTCAGCCATTTCTGCAGAATACAACACTGATCCACCTTTATTCTCTCACCCTCTCTTAAGACAGTTCCTCAGAGGGGCTAAGAATTTAAGACCTCCAAGGAAAGAACCAATACCTGCTTGGGATCTTAATGTAATTCTGGAAAAACTGACCTTGCCTCCTTTTGAGCTTGCTGCCTCATCAGATTTGCAATATTTGTCCTGGAAAACAGCTTTCCTTCTGGCTATCACCTCAGCTCGTAGAGTTTCAGAACTACAGGCTCTCATGGCTGTCCAGCCTTTTATCATCTTCCATCAGGGCAGAGTTTCCTTTCGAACCATCCCCTCCTTTATGCCTAAAGTGGTATCCAGGGTAGCTTTAAATCAGGCCATACATTTACCTACTTTTTATCCTAATCCTCAAAACAAAGGGGAGAGATTACTACATTCCTTGGACATCCACAGACAACTGCGTTATTATTTGGACAGAACAAAACTTTTCAGAAAATCAGAACAGCTCTTTGTGGCCTATGCGGTAGGAGCTCAAGGAATGCCAATTTCCAAACAGACCATCTCAAAATGGATAGCCCACTGCACACGCTTTTGCTATTCCTTTCATGGCAAAACTGTACCTACAGGCATTAGAACTCATTCCACCAGGGCCACAGCCACCTCTGCAGCCTTCCTCGGAGGAGTTCCTACCAAGGATATTTTGGAAGCAGCCACTTGGAGTTCTGTGCATACCTTCTCCAAGCACTACAACCTACCATTATACTCAAAATCTAGAGCAATCTTTGCCACTGCAGTCTTGCAGGGCATTTTGGCTCCTAGTGCCTACCACCCCTTTCTTAGCTTTGGGATTCTACCCATCTGTTATGACTGCAGCTGTATGCACGATGAACATAGTACAGTTTTGTACCTACCATAAATGTAGATGTTCGAGTGCTAATACAGCTGCAGTCCAGGTTTCCCTCCCTCCTTCCCCTCTAGGGGTATTCTTTTATGGTGTATTTGCTTGCAACTACTGTTTTTTGATTATATTGCATTGCATTATTACATAATTTTATGTATTGCCTTCCTTCTGGGGGCACCTGACATCTGGGGCAAGAAAAACTGAAGAAAATGGCGTTGGCTGGTTCTCTTATACCCCTGTCACACTGACATCAGGGAAGAAGCGACGACAACCGACGCCGGACCTAGACTTTGGAATTCGGCCGACCGAGGACCCGCCTGACTGCAGGAGAACCCATCTGTTATGACTGCAGCTGTATTAGCACTCGAACATCTACATTTATGGTAGGTACAAAACTGTACTTTGTGTACCTACCATAAATGTAGATGTTCGAGTGTATTCACTGTTGCAGTCCAGGTTACCCACCCACCATCCCCCTTTCTTTGCTGAGACTTATCTGTACTTCTCTATTCTATACAACCTATGTGGTGTATTTGCTTGTAGTGAAGGCAGTGTTTATTTTAGTGCATGCTATTTATAAGCAATGTTTTTAGCCTATCCCTTTTGGGGGCACCTGACATCTGGGGCAAGAAAAGCTGAAGAAAATGGCGTCTGCTGCATCTTGTATACCCGTGGCGCACTGACGTCAGGGAAGAGGCGACAGCAACCGATGCCGGACCAGGATTTTGGAGTTCCAGCAGGATAACCAAAGTGTAATGACTGCAACAGTGAATACACTCAAACATCTACATTTATGGTAGGTACACAACTGTACTTTTCTGATATGGTTGCCCCCCCCGTCAGATCCAGCTGCATCTAAGAAAGAGGGGAAAAGCAGCACAAACATGCCTCAGTCTACACTTTTATTTGTTGTTTAAGCCGGCCCTCAGACCACTAACCTTTATTCTGTGTTGCCCTGTGATGTGAATAGTCAGCTATTTATGGTATTGGAGTGGGGGATCAGACATCCTCTGGGACTGTTCCAGTAGAATTAAACCTTTTTAGTTGAAGGAGAGGTTTGGGGTAAGAGGACCTTTGCCAGATGGTAATACTCTAACCCCAGATATTTTGTCCTTTAAATGTAGTTCATAGTAAGAAGAAACAAACTTTTCCACACAACCAGTGTACTAGTTACCATGTGTAGATCTGATGTGGTTTCCTTAGATAACAGTGTTTTACAGTTGTCTAATCTCGAAGTCTGACTTGGCTCGTGGCTCAATACCTGTCCCACAATGCATTGGAGTAACCCCCCAGGTCTCGTTTGCTGCTTGATGAGTTTGGATGCCCTCTTCTTCGCCGTGTTTTTTGATTGCATTACTAATAGCTGCTTTTGACAAATTTTCTTAGAGTTCAGCATGTCTAGAGAGTCCAGAGGTAACGAACCCAAAGTCTCTGGATTCAAGAAATTCCAGCAATGCTTTCAAAAATGTGTATAACTGATGAGTACAGTGTGCGTGTACTGCTTGGGTGCTATTCACTTCCAGGATTCCTGCAGTTTTTGTCACTCCTTCAGCTCTAGAGTGTTACATGAGAGGAAAAACTGATTTTACGAGGTGTAATTAAGCCTTCTTTTAATGAAACTTTACAAACTTCTCCAACTACTAGTGACAAGTCCAGGAGACCTTTCTCTTCATCCTCTTCCTCGCCTCATTCAGAGCCTCCAAAGAAATTGCCTAAATTGACTGAAAAGCCCATCTCCTTGGCTCAACCACCTTCGGAACCAAGGGAGACAATCGGTGCAAACAAATCTAGCTCATCATTTCCAAAGACTTCAGAACCGATAGACTACTTCTTGGAGCCGGTCTTTTGAATTAGAACCAGAATCTCCGACTTTGAGATGTCCAGTTCTTCATACGTCTCTATTCCCCACTCTTTCATCCAGGTCCTCTAGGAGCTTATCATATGACGTGGACAGGGTGGTGCACAGGCTTTTGAAGTCGCCGGCGCTGCCAAAATTATTCTTGGCTCTGACCCCACTGGTCTCGGAGCCATCCAAGATGACTAAATCCACTATTCCTCCTCTGAGCCAAGCTGGTCCTTCAAATCCAGAATGCCAGATACCTCTTGTGGTAGACTCTTCAGTTCCATGACCCCTTTGGGACTTTTCGGAACCGTTGCCTGCTCCAACACTTTTGGTGCCTTCTGGAGTGTTTAGAAGCCGTAGTTCTTTTGGGGGGGGGGGTGCTCAGACCAGAGTCTCTCTGGTTCTGAGTCTGCCCTTGGGTGCATCGGCTCAGGTGGGCTCTGCTCCTACATCGGCCTTGGAGCCAATCTCCTTGGTGCCAGGGATTTCCTGTGCTTTCTTGGAACCAGGGGTGTCCTCTGGGCTGGGGGGATCGGCCTTTGAGGTGGAGTGTGCTGTCCCATCCTACAGCTCTACTCAAGGATACTGGCATTCTTCCCCCTCTGGCACCGGCATCTGATTTCGCACCATCCCATCTACAGTACAACAGAAATTCAGGGCCTCAGGAAGCCCCTGCAGGCAAGCCCCACTTTTCTGAGACCTCCCCAGACTTACCCGTCTGAGGAGCCACCTTGGAAGAGGACTTACAAGAGAAAGCATGTAGACTCCCCTGATGAGTCTATCATGTCTGACACTGATCTCGAGGAATCAGAAGGGTCCCCACGGTCTCCTTCTGAAGATGTTCATCGTGCATACAGCTGCAGTCATAACAGATGGGTTATCCTGCCGTCAGGCGGGTCCTCGGTCGGCCAAATTCCAAAGTCTAGGTCCGGCGTCTGTTGTCGTCGCTTCTTCCCTGACGTCAGTGCGGCAGGGGTATAAAAGAGCCAGCCGACGCCATCTTCCGTCTTTCTTGCCGCTCTGTGCCCGAAGCAGAAGCAGTTTGCAAGTGCCGGTCGGCCAGCTCCTGAGATTTACGAAAATATTTCAGCTGAAGTCTTCTTGAAAGCCAAGTACCCCGTTGGGGAAACATTTCTTGCCTCAGACCTATGTCAAGACAAAGTTAATTGCATTTCATGTGGGAAGCAAATACCGCAAAAGGATTTCCATTCTTTCTGTATTCCTTGCTTAGGCCCAGACCACGACGTCTCGGCCTGCCGTTTTTGTGCTAGATTCAACAAACGCACTATTAAGCGTCGGGCGGAGTTCGCCCACCACTATTTTGGTAAATAAATTTCATTATTATGACGTCGGGTACTCCGACTCCAGTTTTGAGTAAAAGACGCAAAGATAAAGGACCGACATATGAGGTCCGCGACTTCTACCGACACCACGCTAAGGCAGACTACCGGTTCTCAGCGAGGTGCCTACGCAGCCCCTGAGTACCGATGACACTTCATTACCAGTGTCTTCTGTGCCTGAGGTCGCAGGCTCCTCTGCCCCCATTCCGACTACAGATACCGAAGCCACTCTTGGCGGGGAAACTCAGAGTTTAGACGTTCCTGCCATTTCTCAAGGTGTCTTCAGGCCTTCCTCCTTCTCCATTAAGGCTTTCACAAAATCTAAAGCAGCCATGAAAACTAAAAAAACAAGGACCACAGACCCCCTCTCAAGGCCCCATGCCTAAAAACAGATGCTCAAAATGGCTGAGTATTTGATTACTCTTATCAGGGGTTCTCAACCCCCCTCGGACAAAAGGCCCAGATTGGAGGAAGACTACCCTTCCTCAGATCAAGCCTCTATTACCTCAGAACATTCTGAGGACCAGGAATATACATATTCTCCTTTTGAAGACTCTGATGCAGAGGAGTCTATTTCCTCGGCCCCCCCCCCCCCCCGAGGACTATTCTTTTGGGGAAACCCTACATACCTTGAGGGAACACTTTCACTGGGAAGGCCAAGATTATTCAGATTCCAAGAAAAGGCTCAGGGATTTTCTCTTGCTCCCCCAGCACAGGCCTCAGGCTATCCCTCCTGTCTTAGATATATTAGATGATGTGTACTCAGAAGCCAGCCTCAACCCAGATTCTTTACCTCCAGCTCCTGTTAAACCTGACCGGTATTACCGTGTTCCTGATTCACACCAGTTCCTATACAAATGCCATGCTGCCTCTACTGCTAAAAACCCATTACCTTCAGAGAGAGATTCCAGAGCTTTAGAAAGGTGGGGGAAAAAGGTGTATACCTCTGCCACTTCAACCATGAGGGCATTAAACTATCAGTTCCATATGTTAAAGTATCAACAGTTTTTGTTATCTCAGTTGAAAAGCAAAATGACACAACCTGCGCAACCAGTTTTAAAGGAGTTGCAGGATTTGTTGCATAGTGCAGAGCAAGTGGGTAAACATACCTTGCAGTGTGGTTTTGATGCTTTAGAGGCCTCATGTAGTGCTGCTGTTACAGGGTCTGTCATACGTAGACATGCTTGGATCAGAGCAAACCTTACCAGATCATGTCAAAGCTAAATTTCTAGATGCACCTCTTCAGAAAGATGTATTGTTTGGTGTTAAAGCTGAGGAGGTACTAAAGAAAATGGAGGAAAAGACAAGATCAATGCAAACAGTGAAAGATTTCCTGCAGGTACAACCTCCACGTTTCAGCAGAAACTGGCTTTCAAAAAATTGGTCCTTTCCAGCCACGGACAGACCTCAAAGAGGCAGATACAGGCGTCCGAGGGGTAGAGGGCAATCTCAAGGATCATTCGGAGCCAGACAATGGCAAGCACCAAACCCAAGAGGTGGAGAAGATAGATCACAGTCATTCAGAAAGCAGACACAGTGACTTTCCCCTTTGCCTGCTAAGCAAAGCTTTAATGGCAGCACCTTTAGGTGGAAAACTGGCATTATTCTCAAAAAATTGGCATATTGTCACAAAAGACAAATGGATCCTGGACATTATAGACAGAGGCTACAGTTTCCACTTTCACACCCTTCCAAAAATGAGAGGCATGCCAAACCTGCCACAAAATCAAAGGGCAGAGGCACAAAAACAAATTTCAGCTCTCATGGACATGAAAGCTGTTAAAGAGGTACCTGCAAAAGAACAAGGTCAAGGTTTTTATTCCAGACTATTCCTGGTACCAAGGAAGGACAAAGATTGGAGACCTATTTTAGACCTATCCATCTTAAACACATATTTACACGTACCAAAATTCAAGATGCTCACATTACAGCAGCTTCTTCCCATGCTGGGCAAGGAGGCTTGGCTGGTAACATTGGACCTCAAGGAGGCATACCTGCATGTCCCTATCAGACAGAATTGCAGAAGATACCTCGGATTTCTTGCAGGTTCAACCCATTATCAATTCTCTGCATTGCCCTTTGGCTTATCTACTGCGCCCAGAGTGTTTACGAAATGCCTGGCATCAGTAATTGCCTTCTGCTGACTTCAAGGGATACAAATATACCCATATCTGGACAACTGCCTGATCCAAGCGGACAGCAAGCACGTACTTCTGAAACACTTGGCGTTTGTATTAAAACTGTTGAACTTTCTGGGATATACAGTCAACAATAATAAATCAAAACTAATACCCTTTCAAACAATAATTTTCCTCGGTGCCAGCTATAATACAAACACCCAGATGGCCTACCTCACGCCAGACAAACAAGGGCAACTATCTTAATACTTCACCAAAATGGCAACCTTCACCAGGCTGACTGCAAGGAAAGTCCTGCAGGCTCTGGGATTCATGGCATCTTGCATCCTGCTGATCCCATGTGCAAAGCTGCATATGAGGAAACTTCAATGTTACCTAAAAAACTTATGGTCTCAACACAGCCACAGTTTGGAGACAATTATACCACTCATTCCATGTCTTCAAAAGGAATTTCTGTGGTGTGCTCAAGCATGCCAAAGAAACATAGGTCTCCTCTTCTGCATACCTCAAGCAAATCAAATCATCACAACAGACGCCTCGGACTACGCCTGGGGGGTGCACATGACAGATCAGTGCATTCAGGGAAAATGGTCCCAAAAAGAGAAGCACCTACACATCAATCAAAAGGAAATGCTAGCAGTAAAAAATGCTATTATGGCCTTCAAAGACCTACTGCATCCAGGCCAGCTATTGATAAGGACAGACAACACCACAGTGATGTGGTACATAAACGGGGGAACTCATTCATACCCCCTGTGCAGACTAGCCATGTCCCTTTGGAACACAGCTCTGGAATTGCAAATCCAACTTCAGGCACAATTCCTGCCAGGGAAGGAAAATACACTGGCAGACAGCCTAAGCAGAAATATTGCAGATCCACACGAATGGAAGTTGCATCCTCAAGTTTTCGCAAAGATAACTCTGGCATGGGGACAGCCAGACATAAATCTCTTTGCTACCCACAGAAATTAACAGCTGAAAAAATTTTGCTCAAGGACCTATCCTCCACAGGCCTGGAAAGTGGACGCACTTTCTTTCAATTGGACAACATTGACAGTCTATGCCTTTCCACCTCTCCCTCTGCTGCCCAAAGTTCTATTAAAAGCCAGAGCAGAGAGGCCAAAAATGATTCTCATTGCTCCAGACTGGCCAAGACAACACTGGTATCCACTCCTGAAGAGCCTGACGCATTCCCCACCATGGATCCTGCCTCTAGTGCCTCTTCTGTTGTCCCAGCACAACTTCAAAACTCTTCACAGCCAGCTCAAAACCCTCAATCTAGCCGCATGGAGAATCCCTTGATTTCCCAACAGACCCTCCTCTCCAAGGAGGCGCAGGATGTCATCTTGGAGGCCAGAAGACCTTCTACTAGAAAAGCGTACTCCGCCAAATGGAAACTGTTTTGTGCCTGGAATCAGAAAAAGGGCCAGAATCCTTGGGTAATAAATTTACCTCGAATATTACAGTACCTAGCTTAGATGTTAAACAGTGGACTTTCCTTCTCCTCCATCAAGATCCATGCTTCAGCCATTTCTGCACAATACAACACAGATCCTCCTTTATTCTCTCATCCTCTCTTAAGATGGTTCCTCAGAGGGGCTAAGAATATAAAACCCCCAAGGAAACCACCAGTCCCTGCTTGGGACCTCAACTTCATATTGGAAAAACTGACCCTTCCTCCATTTGAGCCAGCTGCTTCAACAGAACTACAATATTTGTCATGGAAAACAGCCTTCCTTCTGGCTATCACCTCAGCACGCAGGGTTTTGGAACTACAGGCCCTCATGGCTGTGCAACCTTTCATCATTTTCCATCAGGACAGAGTTTCCTTACGAACCAACCCTTCCTTTATGCCAAAGGTAGTATCCAGTGTAGCCTTGAATCAGACTATCCACTTACCTACCTTTTACCCTAACCCACAAAACAAAGGGGAAAGACTACTACATTCCTTGGACATTCAGACAACTTCGTTATTATTTGGACAGGACAAAGCCATTCAGGAAATCCAAGCAACTCTTTGTGTCCTATGCTACAGGTGCTCAAGGAAAGGCCATCTCCAAACAGACAATCTCAAAATGGATAGCCCACTGCATATGCTTTTGTTACTCATTTCATGGATAATCTGTGCCTTCAAGTATCAGATCCCACTCCACAAGGGCCACAGCTACCTCTGCAGCTTTCCTCAGGGGGGTTCATACCAAGGACATTTTGGAAGCAGACACTTGGAGTTCAGTGCACACTTTCTCCAAACACTATCAACTTCCACTTCACTCTAAATCTAGAGCGGGCTTTGCCACAGCAGTCTTGCAGGGCATCCTTGCTCCTCCTAGTTCCATTTAGTGCCCACCACCCCTATTTAGCTTTGGGATTCTACCCATCTGTTATGACTGCAGCTGTATGCACGATGAACATAGTACAGTTTTGTACCTACCATAAATGTAGATGTTAGTGCTAATACATCTGCAGTCCAGGTTTCCCTCCCTCCATCCCCTCTTAGGACAGGACAATCACCTTCTCATACAACCTGATTGGGGTATTCTTTTATGGTGTATTTGCTTGCAAACTACTGTTTTTTGATTTTTCTATATTGCATTATGACATAAGTTTGTTTTGCCTTCCTTCTGGGGGCACCTGACATCTGGGGCAAGAAAAACTGAAGAAGATGGCGTCGGCTGGCTCTTTTATACCCCTGCCGCACTGACTGGGGAGAAGCAACGACAACCGGCGCCGGACCTAGACTTTGGAATTTGGCCGACCGAGGACCCACCTGATGGCAGGATAAACCCATCTGTTATGATTGCAGCTGTATTAGCACTCTTAACATCTACATTTATGGTAGGTACAAAACTGTACTATACCTCTTTCTCAGATATCCTAGAAATCCTCAGAGAGGCAGCTGGAAACCCATCATTCCTTCTGATGAGTCAGTGTACCTGAAGGCCTTTGGATCTCAACCTTCAGCCTCCTAAGTTTCTCCACCTTTCGATGAGCTTATGGATTTGGTTAGTTCAAAGGTGTGGGAGTCACCAGACACTATGGAGCTAGTCCTTCGGAGGCCATATAAGTTCCTGTCACCTCCTTTGGATAAGGAATTTCTCTCAAAATGTGTACCTGCAGATGCTGTGGTGGTGGCAGCAGCCACCAAGAAGGAACTGAGATGTCCTCATCTGTCCATACGCCAAATAAGGATTCTCAAACGATGGACAGATACGGGAAGCATAGATGTTATGTGGTCTAATCTCGCCTACATTCTTACTCACGGGTTCGGAGCTGAACATCGGCTTCGACTTGGCCAACTTAATTTTTCTAGCACGAAGTCTCTCATTGGCTGGGCTAACCTGGTATCCCATGTTGCACCGCTCCATAACCCCAGATCTCATTTGCCGCTTGTGTAGCTAGGACGTGGTCTTGCTTGGCTGTGGCTAAGTAGCTTTAAAACTTCTTTTTCTTACTGAAAATTGTATATTTCTTTACAAAGCTATTTTAATAGCTGATTGCTCTTGTTATTGACTTATTTTTTTTGTGGTGTGAGTGATTTGTTTTTTGTGGTATCCCTCTGTTCCTACGGGCTAGGCCAGTTGAAGTTAGAGGACCTAGTCCTTCCTCTGTAGTGTAGTTTATCTCTGCTTCTGTGTGTGTCCCGTGAGTTGTGTCAGAATTGTTTAACTTGGAGATTCTTGTCAACAGTTGTTAGCGGTAGTTTCCCGCCTTAACCGTTGTTGGCCTAAGGTCCTTTTTCTGTGGTGGTGTGTACTGTGGTCTTGCTGATATGTCAAAGTATCAAAAGGAACAAAAACCCTCCGGGTTTAGGAAGTGTTATAAATGCAGCTACAAGATGTCCATAACAGATGGACATGCCGTTTGTGTATACTGCCTGGTGGCTGTACATTTACAAGAGTCCTGTAGCTTTTGTCACGCATTCAGTCCAAGGGTGCTACAGGAAAGAAAAAATAAACTTATACTGAAGGGTCTTCTAAAGCCTTCCTTTGAGGGAGTCCTTGGACTCTTCCTCTGGTTCACAGACTAAAGCCAAGACTTCTAAGGCTAGGAAGAGATCTCCGGCTCCATCTGTTTCATCGGAGCCACCGGAGAAGACTACCAAATTGGATTTACCTCCTCGGCTCCCTTGTCCTCGGGGCCGCAGGAGGTAGCTGTGGTTCTTGAATCAGCCTCAGCTCCAATCCTGTTGGAGCCCATTCGGAGCCGGTCTCCTAGTGTCAGTCAAGGATCTCCAGATAGGCGATCACGGTCACATTCTCTCCTGCAAATCCTCCAGACACTCTGATTTGGATGTGGATAGGGTGGTTCAAAGGCTCCTGCAGTCGCCGGTTTTGGCAAAATTATTTTCGGCTCCGGAGCCAGTCCCATTGAGTGCACCCATGGTTCCTCCTCCGAGCACCTCCATGTCTTCGGAGCTGGAGTGTTCTGCTCTGGGTGATGTTCTGCCGGCTACGATACCTCAAGGCTTTATCGGTGCCGACGTCGGCTCCTACCATGTCTGCTCCGTCCTCTGGTTTCAGAACCCGGGTTTCCTCTGTCGGGCCCGAGGGGGATACTTCAGGACCTTTGTCGGTTCCGAGCCTCCCTCTCGGCGCTTCGGCTCAGGGAACGTTGGCTCCGGTCTTGTCCTCGGAGGTTGGTCCATCCTCGGATTCGGGGGGACCCGCCTTCGAGGCCATGAGCGCACTGGCCAGATTTTCAGTGACATCACCTGGATCAGTCATTCCATCCCCTTACACTCTGGTGAGAACCTCTGATGTCCCCCTATCGGTTGACGGTGGAGCCCCAAGGTCAGGGGATACCCCCATGAGCAGTCCCCAACTTTCTAAGGGCCCCTCGGAGTCTGTGCCTGAGGAGCCCCAAGAAAGAAGTTGTGCAAGAGAAAGCATACAGACTCCCAGGATGAGTATCTCACCTCTGATACCGACCTGGAATGTCAGTGGGGTCCCCCAAGTCGTCCTCCAATGACGTCTCTTTCTCCGACATCCTGGAGATTTTGAGGCAGAGAGGCGGCTGGTCGTCCAAAACCCCCTCTGAGGAGGAGTCTGTATTCCTCAAGGCTTTTGGGGCTCAACCCTCCACCTCCTGTGTGTCTCCACCCTTTGAGCTTTTAGATTTGATCTGTCGAAGGGCGTGGGAGACTCCTGACTCGGTGGAACCTGTACCAAGACGCCCTAATAAGTTTCTTTCAGCTCCCCCTGGGAAAGAGTTCCTGTCCAAAGGGGTTTCTTTGGATGCCATGGTGGTGGCAGCGGCCACTCAGCAGGAAGTAGCAGAGTCTTCTTCCTCCGTCCATCCTCCTAACAAGGAGTCCTGGAGTATGGATCGGTACGGGAAGTGTACCCTCTCTTCAGCGACCTTCACACTTCGGTCTCTGAACTATCTTTGTCATTTTACTCTGCTCCAGAGAGATCTCCTTAAAGAGTTAGGAGATACTCAAACGGGTAATGTACCTGAGGCGTTAACACAGACTGTTCACACCCAGTTGTCTACTCTTGGCTCGATTGTCAACTCATCTGTGAGGCTGATATCTTATGCAGCTGAGGGGGCGAGTAAGGCAGCTAGCTCAGGTGTAGCCCTTAGGAGGCAAGCCTGGATGCGCCTGTGTCATTTCGCAGAGGCCTTCAAGTCTTCCTTCACTGACGCCCACTTTGGTTCCTCACTCTTTGGGACCAAAGTGAAAGACACCCTCACCAGATGCGAGCAAGAAGGAAAGACCCTGTCTGCCGTAGGGGTCCATTTTTCCCTCCCATCTAGGCCTTACCCCAAGGCTCAGAGGGGAGGAAAAATGTGGTTCAAAAAGTCACAGAAGTCTTTCCCTGCCTGTCAAGGTGAGTCCCCCTCCAGAGGCAGTGGAGGGGGTAGCTATTCTGGGAGACGCCGCCCTTAGGGGCAGAGGAGGCCCTCGCAATCTGGGAGACTGTGATTCCTTTCACGGTCTTTCCTATAATCGTCCCTAATGTATTGCCCGACTGTGCTATTCCGGAGCCCGTCAGGGGCTGCATTTCATTGTACCCGGAAGCCTGGGGCAAGTATCACTCAGGATCGATGGGTGCTTCGTATAATTACCGGAGGTTATTCCATCCCCTTATTGTCAGACCCTCCTCCACCCAAGAGAATCCCAGACGTTCCACCCAGTCAAAGGGATCACACAACACTAGAAAATTCAAAGTTGCTGGAAAAAGCAGTCCTCCAACCTGTCCCCCTTAGACCAGATCGGATTAGGGACTTGCTCAAGACTCTCTCTGGTGCTGAAAGAAACAGGGGACCTGAGACCCATCTTGGATCTCAGCCGACTGAATCGCTATGTTCTAAAGTCCAAGTTCCGAATGGTTACCCTTCAGTCTATTTTTCCATTACTGGGAAAAGAAGTATGGATGTGCTCCATCGATCTCAAGGATGCTTACTACCATATCAAAATGGACAGGGCATCCAGGAGTCGCTTACACTTCTGGCTGGGAGCCAGTCATTTCCAGTTTCGTGCCCTGCACTTTGGTCTCACCACAGCCCCCAGGGTTTTCACCAAGTGTTGGCAGTGGTGACAGCTCACCTGAGACGTCAAGGATTCCAAGCGTTTCCATACCTGGATGACTGGCTCCTCACCGCCTCCACCAGGCATCTTCTCATTCAGGCCAGGTGAAAGACCATTGCCCTTTGTCATCAGCTAGGTATTACCTTGAACTGGGGAAAGTCTGCCTTGCTGCCCTCACAGCATGACACATTTATAGGCGCAGAGCTAGACACCGTTCATATGCGGGCATTCCTGACAAGAAAGGATAGAGGTGTTGCAGGGTCAGGTTCGCACATTGCTACCCCTCAAAAAGGTTCAGGCCAGATGGGTCCTACAGCTTCTGGGTTCCATGGCAGCCATCATTATGTTAGTGCCCCTAGCCAGATTACACATGAGGCTTCTGCAGTGGCTCCTTTCTGCCCAATGGTCCTTTCAGGAACTTCCCCTGTCCCATTTGATCCTACTCGCCGATTGGTGCAAACAGGACCTCTGTTGGTGGCTGCGTTCCACCAACTTGAACAAAGGAAATCCGTTTATTCCTATGACTCCGGTTGCCACAGTGACCACGGACACCTCCCAGATAGGGTGGGGGGGCATTATCTTGGCAGTACGGTCCAAGGCATCTGGCAGGATCACGAGGTACATCTGCCCATCAATGTTCTAGAGACGAGAGCGGTGTTACTGGCATTGCAAGCACTGCAGAGCTCTCTTCCCCTAGGAACGATTGCGATTCAGTCGGACAACATGTCTGTGGTGTGGTACCTGAACAAGCAAGGGGGAACGAAGTCTTACCCCCTATGCAGAGTGGCCATGCGAGTGTGGCATTGGGCAGTGTCTTCCCGACGGTTCCTTGTGGCAACGCACATTTTGGGGAAGGTCAGTGTGATAGACAGGCTAAGCAGATCTATTCTGATGCCTTGCGAGTCGTCCCTGAACCTCCGAGTTGCGGAACCGATTTTCAACAGGTGGGGTCAGCCTTGCTGCAACCTTTTTGCTAATCCCCACAATACTAAGTGCAGCAACTACTTCACTCTGATCCCCCCTCAGGGGGAGTCACCCAGGGATGCTCTATTCCATGATTGGCCTCCCGGTCTGCTCTGTTTTCCCTCCATTTCCTCTGGACCCAGCACCAGCCCTACTGACGCACATGTTGGGACAGTCCCATCCCTCCCTGCGGATCCTCAGGTTGACAGCCTGGCTACTCCACTTCCATCTTTAGTCAGACTTCGTTTTTCACCTGAGGTAGTACACATTTTATCTTCTTATCATAAATCTTCTACCAGGAAGATTTACTTCAGCAAGTGGAAAAGATTTTAGATTCGGGCTCAGGCCAAGGGACTGGATCCTTTCACAGCCCCCATCCATGTCTTAGATTTTTTTATCCACACTTTTTCAGCAGGGTTCTTTTGCTGCTACCATTAAGGTTCAGCTGGCCGCTATTTCTAATTTTCATACTTCTTACGAACCTTCTCTCATGGCTCATAAGCTATGTAAGGCTTTTTTGAGAGGTACCTTGTTGCTTTGGGCTCCTGTGTCAGAACCCATCATACCTTGGGATTTAAATTTTGTTTTACAGGCCCTGACTTAATCACCTTTCGGACCAGCTGCCATCTGTGAATTAAAATTTCTGTCTTGGAAGACTGCATTCTTAATAGCTATCACATCAGCCAGACGGGTGTCTGAGATTCAACCGTTGTCCATCAAATCCCCGTATTTAATCTTTCATAAGGACAGGGTTTCCTTGATCCATAATCCGTCCTTCCTTCCGAAGGTAACCTCTACCGTTGACCTCAATCAGTCCATTGAGCTGCCAGTTTTCTTTCCTCAATTTTCCAACAAGGCGGAGTTTAAGATGTTCATCGTGCATACAGCTGCAGTCGTAACAGATGGGTTATCCTGCCGTCAGGCGGGTCCTCGGTCGGCCGAATTCCAAAGTCTAGGTCCGGCGTTGGTTGTCGTCGCTTCTTCCCTGACGTCAGTGCGGCAGGGGTATAAAAGAGGCAGTCAACGCCATTTTCTTCAGTCTTTCTTGCCGCGCGGTGCCCGAAGCAGAAGCAGTTCACAAGTGCCGGTCAGCCAGCTCCTGAGATTTACGAAAGTATTTCAGCCGAAGTCTTCTTGAAAGCTAAGTACCCCGTTGGGGAAACTTATCTTGCCTCAGACCGATGTCAGACAAAGTTAATAATTGCATTTCATGTGGGAAGCAAATACCGCATAAGGATTTCCAATCTTTCTGTATACCTTGCTTAGGCCCAGACCACGACGTCTCGGCCTGCCGTTTTTGTGCTAGATTCAATAAGCGCACTATTAAGCGTCGGGCCGAGTTCGCTCTTCACTTTTTTTGCAAAAAATTTAATTATATTATGGTGTTGGATACTCAGACTCCAGTTTTGAGCAAAAAACGCAAAGATAAGGACCGACATACGAGGTCCACACCACCTCCTGAAACCACGCTAAGGCCGACTACCGGTTTTCCGGTACTCGGCGTGGTGCCTACGCAGCCCATGAGTACCGATGACAATGCATTACCGGTGTCTTCAGTACCTGAGGTCGCAGGCTCCTCGGCCCCCATTCCTACTACAGATCCCGACGCCACTCCTGGCGGGGAAACTCAGAATTTAGACAGGCCTGCCATTTCTCAAGGGGTCTTCAGGCCTTCCTCCTTCTCCATTAAAGCCTTCACTAAATCTAAAGCAGCCATGAAAACCAAAAAACAGGTTCTTCAGACCCCCTCTCAAGGCACCATGCCTAAAAAACAGATGCTTAAAATGGCTGAGGATTTGATTACTCTTATCAGGGGTTCTCAACCCCTCCCTCTGACAAAAGGCCCAGATTAGAGGAAGACTACCCTTCCTCAGATCAAGCTTCTATTACCTCAGAACTATCTGAGGACCAGGATTGTGCCTATTCTCCATTCGAGGACTCTGATGCAGAGGAGTCTATTCCCTCGGTCTCCCCCCTGAGGACTTCTCTTTTGGGGAAACCCTGCATACATTGAGGGAACACTTTCACTGGGAAGGCCAAGATTACTCAGATTCCAAGAAAAAGCTCAGGGAATTTCTTATGCTCCCCCAGCATAGGCCTCTGGCTATCCCTCCTGTTTTAGATATATTGGATGATGTGTACACAGAAGCCAGCCTTAATCCTGATTCTTTGCCTCCAGCTCCTGTTAAACCAGACTGGTATTACCGGGTTCCTGATTCTCACCAGTTCCTATATAAAAGCCATACTGCTTACCCAGAAACAATTTCACAGGGTCCCAAGGGAATTAAGGCCTCTACTGCTAAAAACCCATTACCTTCAGAGAGAGATTCCAGAGCTTTAGAAAGGTGGGGGAAAAAGGTGTACACCTCTGCCACTTTAACCATGAGGGCATTAAACGGTCAGTTCCATATGTTAAAGTATCAACAGTTTTTGATATCTCAGCTGAAAAGCAAGATGACACAACCAGAACAACCAGATTTAAAAGAGTTGCAGGATTTGTTGCATGGTGCAGAGCAAGTGGGTAAACATACCTTGCAGTGTGGTTTTGATGCTTTAGAGGCCTCATATAGAGCTGCTGTTACAGGATCAGTCATACGTAGACATGCCTGGCTCAAAGAGCAAACTTTACCAGATCATGTCAAAGCTAAATTACTAGATGCACCTCTGCAAAAAGATGTATATTTTGGTGTTAAAGATGAGGAGGTGCTAAAAAAAATGGAGGAAAAAGGAAATCAATGCAAACAGTGAAAGATTTCCTGCAGGTACAGCCTCTACGTTTCAGCAGAAACTGGCCTTCAAAAAATTGGTCCTTTCCAGCCACGGACAGACCTCAAAGGGGCAGATACAGGCGCCCAAGGGGCTGAGGGCAACCTCAAGGATCTTACAGAGCCAGACAGTGGCAAGAATCAACCCCAAGTAGTGGAGAAGATAGATCAGTCTTTTAGAAAACAGACGCAATGACTCCCCCCTACACCTGCCAATCAAAGCTTTAATGGCAGCTCCTTTGGGCGGAAAACTGACATTATTCTCAAAAAATTGGCATATTGTTACAAAAGACAAATGGATTCTGGACATTATAGACAGAGAGGCTACAGGTTCCACTTTCACATCCTTCTAAAATTGAGAGACATGCCAAACCTGCCACAAAATCAAAGGGCAGAGGCACAAAAACAAGTTTCAGCTCTCATGGACATGAAAGCAATTCAAGAGGTACCTGTAAAAGAACAAGGTCAAGGGTTTTATTCCAGACTATTCCTGGTACCGAGGAAAGACAAAGATTGGAGACCTATCTTAGACCTATCCATCCTAAACACATCTACAGGTTCCAAAATTCAAGATGCTCACATTACAGCAGCTTCTTCCCATGCTGGGCAAGGAGGCTTGGCTGGTAACATTGGACCTCAAGGAGGCATACCTGCATGTCCCTATCAGACAAGATTGCAGAAGATACCTCAGATTTCTTGCAGGTTCAACCCATTACCAATTCTCCGCATTGCCCTTTGGCTTATCTACTGCGCCCAGAGTGTTTACGAAATGCCTGGCATCAGTAATCGCCTTCTGCAGACTACAAGGGATACAAATCTACCCATATCTGGACGACTGCCTGATCCAAGTGGACAGCAAGGACATACTACTGCAGCACCTGGCGTTTGTAATAAAACTGTTGAACTTCCTGGGATACACAGTCAACAAAAAGAAATCAAAACTAATACCCTCTCAACAAATAATTTTCCTGGGTGCCAGCTTGGATACAACCACCCAGATGGCCTACCTCACGCCAGACAAGCAAGGGCAACTGGTCTCAATACTTCAGAAAAACGGCAACTTACACCAGGCTAACTGCAAGGAAAATCCTGCAGGCTCTGGGATTCATGGCATCTTGCATCCTACTAATCCCATGTGCAAAGCTGCATATGAGGAAACTTCAATGGTACCTGAAAAACTTATGGTCTCAACACAGCCACAGCTTGGAAACAATTATCCCATTCATTCCATGCCCTCAAAAGGAATTTTTGTGGTGGACTCAAGCTTGCCAAAGAAACACAGGTCTTCCTTTCTGTGTACCTCAAGCAACTCAAATCATCACAACAGACGCCTCAGACTATGCCTGGGGAGCACACATGACAGATCAGTGCATTCAGGGAAAATGGACCCGAAAAGAGAAACACCTTCACATCAACCAAAAGGAAATGCTAGCCGTGCAAAAGGCTATTATGACCTTCAAAGACCTACTGCATCCAGGCCAGCTATTGATAAGGACAGACAACACCACAGTGATATGGTACATAAACAAACAGGGGGGAACTCATTCATACCCCCTGTGCAGGCAAGCCATGACCCTATGGAACACAGCACTGGAATTGCAAATTCAACTTCAGGCACAATTCCTGCCAGGGAAGGAAAACACGCTGGCAGACAACCTAAGCAGAAATATGACCGATCCACACGAATGGAAGTTGCATTCTCAACTTTTCACAAAGATAACTCGGGCATGGGGACAGCCAGACATAGATCTCTTTGCTACCCACAGAAATTGTCAGTTGAAAAACTTTTGTTCAAGGACCTATCATCCACAGGCCTGGAAAGTGGACGCACTTTCCTTCAATTGGGCAACATTGACAGTCTATGCCTTCCTGTCTCTTCCTCTGCTCCCCAAAGTTCTATTAAAAGCCAGAGCAGCGAGGCCGAAAATTATTCTCATCGCTCCAGACTGGCCAAGACAACACTGGTATCCTCTCCTGAGGAGCCTGGCACATTCCCCACCATGGATCCTACCTCTAGTCCCTCTTCTGTTGTCCCAGCACAACTACAAAACCCTTCACAGCCATCTCAAAACTCTAAATCTAGCTGCATGGAGAATTCCTTGATTTCCCAACAGTTTCTCCTCTCCAAGGAGGTGCAGGATGTCATCTTGGAGGCCAGAAGATCTTCTACTAGAAAGGCTTACTCCGCCAAATGGAAACGATTTTGTGCCTGGAATCAAGAAAAGGGACAGAATCCTTGGATAATAAATATACCTCAAATTTTACAGTACCTAGCTGAGATGTTAAACAATGGACTTTCCTTCTCCTCCATCAAGATCCACGCTTCAGCCATTTCTGCACAATACAACACAGATCCAACATTATTCTCTCACTCTCTCAAGGCAGTTCCTCAGAGGGGCAAAGAATTTAAAACCCCCAAGGAAACCACCAGCCCCTGCTTGGGACCTCAAGTACGTATTGGAAAAGCTGACCCTTCCTCCCTTCGAGCCAGCTTCTTCAACAGAGTTACACTACTTGTCATGGAAAACAGCCTTTCTTCTGGCTATCACCTCAGCACGCAGGGGTTCTGAGCTACAGGCCCTCATGGCTGTGCAACCATTCATCATTTTCCATCAGGACAGAGTTTCCTTATGAACCAATCCTACCTTTATGCTAAAGGTAGTATCCAGTGTAGCTTTTAATCAGACTATCCACTTGCCTACCTTTTACCCTAATCCACAAAACAAAGGGGAAAGACTACTACATTCCTTGGACATTCACAGACAACTTCGTTACTACTTGGACATAACAAAGCCTTTCAGGAAATCTGAGCAACTCTGTGTCCTATGCTGTAGGTGCTTAGGGAAAGGCCATTTCCAAACAGACAATTTCAAAATGGATAGCCCACTGCATACTCTTTTGTTACTCATTTCATGGAAAAACTGTGCCTGCATGCATCAGATCCCACTCCACCAGAGCCACAGCTACCTCTGCAGCCTTCCTTAGGGGGGTCCCTACTAAGGACATTTTGGATGCAGCCACCTGGAGTTCAGTGCACACTTTCTCCAAGCACTATCACCTCCCACTATACTCAAAATCTAGAGCGGGCTTTGCCACAGCAGTCCTGCAGGGCATCCTAGCCCCTCCTAGTTCCACTTAGTGCCTACCACCCTTACTTAGCTTTGGGATTCTACCCATCTGTTATGACTGCAGCTGTATGCACGATGAACATAGTGCAGTTTTGTACCTACCATAAATGTAGATGTTCGAGTGCTCATACAGCTGCAGTCCAGTTTTCCCTCCCTCCATCCCCTCTTAGGACAGGCCTTATGACACACTTTTCATATAACCTTTTTGGGGTATTCTTTTATGGTGTATTTGCTTGCAACTACTGTTTTTGATTTATCAACATTGCATCTTTGCATAACATTGTTTGCCTTCCTTCTGGGGGCACCTGACATCTGGGGCAAGAAAAACTGAAGAAAATGGCATCTGCTGCCTGTTTTATACCCCTGCCGCACTGACGTCAGGGAAGAAGCGACGACAACTGACGCCGGACCTAGACTTTGGAATTCGGCTGACTGATGACCCGCCTGATGGCAGGATAACCCATCTGTTATGACTGCAGCTGTAGGAGCACCCGAACATCTACATTTATGGTAGGTACAAAACTGTACTTTTCATCAGTTGGATGTACACAGGCAGCTTCGTTTTTACTTGCACAAGACAAAACAACTTTTTAAGTCGGACCAACTCTTTGTGTCCTTCTCAGAAAATAGAACAGGTTCCCCTGTTTCGAAGATTACAATTTCCAGATGGATTTCTGACTGCATTTCCTACGTCTACTCATCAGCAGGCAGAGAGTTACCATTCCCCATCAAGACCCACTCCAGCAGGGCTGTTTACGCTTAAGTAGCTTATCATTCCAGGCTATCCTTGTGTGAAATTTGTGCTGCGGCCACGTGGGCTTCTCCCCACACCTTCATTACTCATTACATATTAGACGTGGCTTCTAGGGGCCGGGCTTCCTTTGATTCCACTGTTTTCAGGAGCATCTTCCATTGAGCCTCCCAGGAATAGAGGTGCTGGGGGTGCTGTCCAGTGAGTAAGAATGTAGGCGATATTGGACTATATAACATCTAGAAGTTATGTACTCACCATAACGTTCGATGTATGTGGTCCATCTCTCCTCACATTCTTACGTTCCCTCCCACCTGTCCCCCCTCCTGGAGGATTTGGAAGAGCGACATTAGTCTTCAGTAGCCTTCGGTATTGGTTATTTTTTCTTTGCTGCCCTGGTTAGTGTTCTACTCTTCTGAACTGTGGTTGTACATGAGGTGTGAGTTGCTGCAAACTAGATCTGGGGTTAAGGAGCGGTGCAACATGGGATACCAGGTTAGCCAAGCGAATTAGAGACCTCGTGCTAGAAAAAATAAGTTGGCTGATTCGGAGCCAATGTTCGGCTCTGAACCCGTGAGTAAGAATGTGAGGTGAGATGGACCACATACATCAAACGTTATGGTAAGCACATAACTTCTAGTTTCTCGTAAGCGACTTTCAACCTCAGATCGCTGAGCTACCTCAAACATTTTACTAGACTTCAGAAAGATCTCCTGAAGGAGTTATGAAAACCATACAAGGTTCATTAGCTGAGGGGGGTCTCAGAAAAACTGACTGCCCAGCACTCCACCTTAAATTCCATAGTCAACTCCTGCATGAGGTTAATATCCTATGCTGCAGATGGAGCGAGCAGGGCAGTGGGTTCTGGAGTTTCCCTGAGGAGGCACTCCTGGATGCTCTTATGCAACTTTGCAGAGCCCTTCAAGCCTACCTTTACCAATGCCCCTTTTGATGGTTCCTCACTTTTGGACCAAAAGTCAAGGACACACTCACCAGATGCGACAGGAAGGGAAAACTCTCTCTGCTGTTGGAGTACGTTTTTCCATATCTTCAAGACCTTATCCTAAAGGCCAGAAGCGTGGAACGATGTGGTTCAAAAGATCCCAGGAAGTTTTTCAAGACGCACAAAGTGAACCCTTCCCCAGGGGCAGAGGGAGAGGCAGTAATGGTAGATGTCGCACACGTGGCAGGAGGGTACCACAAAACCAGTGTGACCGATTCCTTTCGCTGCCGACCCCGTCAGCGTTCCTGAAAGGAGGCCCACCTGCTCTTCTCTGGAGGCTGTCCGGGGACTATTAACTTTTTACCCTGAAGCCTGGCGAAATATCACAAGAGACAAGTAGGTACAAAGTATAATACCTAGAGGATATTCCATTCCATTTTGACATCCCATTCCACAAATCAGAAGAATCCCCAGATGTTCCACCCAGTCAGAGGGAGCAAGCAACCATAGCAGTCCAAGAGTTGCTAAACAAAAGTCATCCAAGAAGTCCCTGCAGACCAAATAGGATTCAGAACTTACTCCAGATTCTTTTTAGTACCAAAAAGAACAGGGGACTGGAGTCTCATTTTGGATCTCAGCAAGTTGAATGAATCTGTAAAGAAGTCGAAGTTCCGAATGGTGACACTTTAGTTTTTTCTACCCTTTTTAGTGAAATACGATTGGATGTGCTTAATAGACCTCCAAGATGCGTACTACCACATAAAAAATGGACAGAGCATCAAGGAGTTATCTGTGCTTCCGGCTGGGAGCCAGTCATCAGTTTTGAGCTCTGCCCTTTGGTCTCACTACAGCCCCCAGAGTGTTCACCAATTGCATGGCAGTAGTAACGGCTCACCTGAGATGCCTGGGATTGCAAGGGTTTCCATACCTGGACGACCAGCTCCTAACTGCCATCACTAAGCAAGAACTTCCTATGGCCCATCAGATAACGATAACAGATTCATGCAAGAGAGATCTCTGGTGGCTTCAGTCCTATCAGGTGACCATTGGAAGACCCTTTGTTCCACAGCCTGTTGCTATGGTGACCATGTGTCTGTATCACGTTATCGAAATCTTACTACATCGAATCAGTAAAGGTCGACCTCTAGTGATCGATGTAGTAAAACATCGAATAACGTAAAAAAAAAAAAAAACAAAAATAAAAACTAACTAGCCCCCCCCCCACACACACACACACATTTAAGTATTCCAACTCTGAGACCGCACTACATTGAGGTAAACTGAAATCTCCCCCTACGGAGATTTCCGTTTACCTGCACGATGCTTTGCGCTTTCGATGTTATGGTGCCTACAATATCCGCTTAGATATTGTCTGCTTTCGGCATCGTGAAGTAGACCCGGTGACAACAGACACTTCTCAGATAGGGTGGGGGGGCATTATCTGGGAAGAACAGTTCAAGGCACCTGGCAAGAATACGAGGCTCAGTTGCACATCAGTGTTAGAGATGAGAGCAGTGCTTCTGGCATTGCAAGCACTTCAGGACTCTCTCCCACTAGGAACAATTGCAATCCAGTCAGACAACATATCTGTGGTCTGGTACATAAGCAAGGAGGAACCAAATCATACCCTCTTTATCGAGAGGTGCTAAGAGTATGGCAGTGGGGAATCTCTTCCCAAAGTTTTATGGTAGCAGCGCATATCCCAGGGAAAGCCAACGTGATAGCCTAAAGCTCAGGAGGGTGATTTTAATGCCTCATGAGTGGTCTCTGAAACGGAGCATAGCGGACAAGATTTTCCGAACTTGGGGCCAGCCTTACTGTGACGTAATTGCAACCCCCCTGAATACCAAATGCAGTAGCTACTTTGCCCTAACAGTATAGAGAGACGCATTCGTCCACGATTGGCCCTTGGGGCTACTGTATGCCTTCCCTTCAGTTCCCAAAGTCATTCAGAAAGCCAAGGTCTTGGGAAGCAGGCTAATTCTCATTGCTACATATTGGCCTCATCAGATTTGGTTCCCCTTCCTCTGACCTCGTCTTCAGGCGAAGCCATGGGCTCTGGGCCTAGTCCCAGACCTTCTTACTCGTATGTCAGGTGCACTTCATCCTTCTCTCCAGAATCTCAATTTGACAGCTTGGCTGCTCCACTTCCAAACATAGTCAGGCTTCAAAATTTTACTCCAGCAGTCAAATATTTTGGTCTTTTCTCATAAGGCGTCCACCAGGAAATTGTATTCCATCAAATGGAATAGGTTCTCCTACTGGGCAAGAATAAGAGACCTAGATCCCTTCTATGCCTCTGTTCAATTTTAGAATTCCTAGTTGAATGTTTTCAGCAAGGCTCTGCTGCAGCTACAGTTATAGTCCAGTTAGCTGCAATTTCCAATTATCACATCGGTGAATACACTCATAATCTCATGTCACACAGACTGTGTAAAGAATTTTTAAAAGGAACTTGTTTGAGATCTCCCATTAAAAAATCTCGATCACCTTGGGACCTAAATTTCGTTCATACTTATCTTTCTTTACCCCCCTTTGAGCCTGCATCTTCTTGCAATCTAAAGTTTCTCTCCTGGAAGACCATCTTGTTAGTGGCCATTACATCTGCATGAAGAGTCTGAGTTGCAAGCTCCATCAATTAGGCCACCATACCTAATCTTTCATAAGGATAGAATATCCTTGAGGACTAATCCATCTTTCATGCCAAAAGTCTGCTCTCAAACCAATCTGAACCAGTCTATTGAACTTCCATTTTTTTTTCTAATCATTCCAACAAGGCAGAATACAAACTGCATCGGTTGGACATATATGGGCAACTGAGATTTTATTTACATAGAACCAAAGATTTCAGTAAAACAGACCAGCTATTTTGTTTCCTTTTCTCAAACAAAGCAAGGCAAACCAGTCTCAAAAGTTACACTTTCAAATTGGCTTGCCAGTTGTGTTACCCTTTATATACACTTCAAGCAGTAGAAGTCTGCCTTTCAAAATCAAAGACCTTTTAACTAGAGCTCTAGCAGCATCCTCTGCTTACTATGCTAGACTATCTGGGCAGCATTTGTGCAGCTGCTACATAGGCCAGGCCCCAGACTTTTATCACTTATTACAAGGTGGATTTGGCCTCCAGGGACCGCTTCTTTTGGGTCCACAGTGCTCAAAGGTGTACTCCCATGAGCCACCCTGGAAAATGGTGCTAGGGACGCTGTCCCATCCAGTAAGAAAGAAGGCGAGAGCGACATAACCTAATAAGTTATGTACTTAGCATAACGTTCCATGTTTGTTGTCCTCTCACCCTTTTCTTGTGTCCCTCCCTCCTTCCCCCAGCCAAGGGTTCTAGGGGTCTCTGAGTTTTTCTTTCCTTCCACAGAGTGTTCCTCTGAAATTTTGTTACATATATCTATATATATATATATATATATATATATATATATATATATATATATATATGTATATATAATGTATTTTTCATGTTATGTAAATGGGAATGTGTATTCTTTTTATGGCTAGCAGCAAACAAGATCTGGGGATTACTCCAATGCATTGTGGGATAGGTATTGAGCCACGAGCCAAAACAGAGACTTCGTGCTAGTGTATTGATAGAGTCAGAGTAGAGTATTGGCTCCGAGCCCATCCAGTAAGAAAGTAGGGTGAGAGAGGACAACAAACATTGACCATTATGGTAAGTACATAACTTTTTTGCACCATTCGAGCCAGCCAGCTCTGCCTCTCTGCAGATGTGCATATGGAAAACAGTCTTATTGCTAGCCCTTACCTCAACCAGAAGGGTCTCAGAATTACAGGCGCCTATAGCATCTCCACCCTACACCATCTTCCACAAAGATAGGGTAACTCTGCACACCAGGCCCTCCTTCATGCCCATAGTGGTTAATGAGCTGTCACTAAACCAGTCCATTCATTTACCCACCTTCTTTCTATCTCCTAAAAATGACAGTGAGAGAATACTACACTCCCTGGATTTCAACAGAGAGCTAAGGTTTTACTTGGTCAAAACTAAGACCAAAGTCTATTAAGCTCTCTTGTCATTTCATCCCAGGACCCTGTACAAGGCAGTATCCAAGCAAACTATCTCTTGCTGGATAAGGAAAACTGTTTCTGTTATTCCCACCATGAGAAACAATTACCTCATGGGGTCAGGGCACATTTTGCAAGGGCTGTAGCTTCTTCTGGAGCCTTCCTCAAAGGCCTGGACACTAATTCTATACTTGAGGCAGCCACCTGGCTCTCTGTACATACCTACACCAAACATTACAAACTAGACCATATTTCCAGTGCAGGTTTCACTAGGCCAGTCCTGCAGGGATTGCCATGGTACTCTCCCACAGTAAGAATACTGCAACATGGAAGACCAGGACAACTATGATTATGGTAAGATTTTACGCAACTCTTCTTTACTGCACCACAAAAAGGATTTTACATCAAAATCTTTTTGGTCCCCAAAAAGAAGTTGGAGTAGAGACCAGTATTATATTTGTCGTACTTAAATACCTTTCGTAAAGTACCCAAATTCAAAATATTCACCCTGCAGGTGGTTCTACTTCGTCCAAGGCACTGTTCCTTGGTGACTTCCCATCTGTAGGATGCTTATCACTTTCCAATTGCTCCCACTATCAAGTTGAACCTACAAAAGGTCTGTCTCACACCCTCATAAGGAATTGTTTTCCTGTGCTATACGTTTCTTTCTTGCTTTTCCCGGTTAGGGGTCGCCACAGCGGAACTCCGGTCCACCAATGATTGGTAGTTGATTTTACGTGCCGAGTTACCAGCTCTGACACACAACCTTCAATAAGGTACGCCCATTCACGCATGTCTCCATGTAGAGGATGCTCTAGCTGTGAATCGAACCGGAGAGCGTCTTACTGTGAGGCGACAGTGCCACCGCAGCACCACTACCGTGTGAACAGAAAAAAGTGTGGTGTTTTTAAAAAGTCATCCTGACTTTTCAGAACATTTTCAAGGATTTCTCTCCAAGAAGTTGCCTGTGCAACAGTTTCTCAAAATTCTAAGCCTCATGGCATAACTGATACTCATGACACCACTGACCAGAGAGATTCCTTGGTACAAAAAAAAAAAAAAAAAAAAAAACTTCCAGGTACTAGCCCTGGATTTTGTAAAATGAGAATTGCAGTAGTGGTGGGAACAGATGCCTTTCAATCCAGGTGTGCTCTTCCTCCTCCAGACTTGTGTTTTGTCAGTCTGGATGGATTTGTCAGATTTTGCAAGGTTGGGCTGTGTACATGGGAGTTAAAGTGCAACGCGAATGAGGTCTATTGGTTACTACAAAGCACTGATTCAGACCTTAACATTTCTTCACCTTCCAGCTCCCTTTTGTTGGTCATAGATAACTCCGCAGTCCTGTGGTACTTGATTAAACAAGGAGGTACAAGATTGTACCTTCACTTGCCTGTTGCAGTAATGACATTTGTGCTAGTCTTGCAGCATTCTCTGACACTTCAGGCCAAATTCATCTTGTCATAGCAAAACAGTGGTAGACAGACTGACAGACAAGCAGATTCTGGATGGACCCTCACAAGAGGAAACTCCAGACAGTTCTCTGCCTGGATTTGTTCCTGATGTGGGAAACATTTCAATAGTTCTATTTGTTTCCTTTTAAAACAGATAGTTGTTTGAAAACTTCTGTTAGACGTCCTTACAGCCATGCTTGGAATACAGAACATTCTCATTCCCTTGGATGGGAACGTTCCTTTATGCATTTCCACTGATACTCAAGGTACTTCTGAAGCTTCAGAAAGAATGGTCAAACATCACTGTGCAGACCTTCTTTTGGCCCAGGCAGAGTTGGTTCTCCCTTTTAATGTAGTTGGCCAAGGGCAATTAACCACAAGATTTCTCAACACTACGGATCTGCTTCCACAGTATCAGAGGTGAGTGGTGCAGTCCAACTTAGACCAGTTGCTTCTGACAGCCTGGATAATTCTGTCTTGATCCATTTTAGGCATTTGTTCCATGAAGATATGCAGCAGGTATTGAATGAGGCAAGAAAGTCTTATGTTTACAAGTGGAAGTGATTTTCTCGCTGGTACACAACCGATATAAGAGGGTCTGATATCCTGAAAGGTTTCTAAGGTACTCAGTGATGGCTTATCTTGTGTTACGGTCTAGGCACTTGTTGCAGTCAACTCAGCTTGTCTACTCATGGAGCGCCATGATGTGAAGTTGTTCAATCTCGCTGTTCATTCTTCACTGATTGGTTCGGAGCCGATCCTCTGCTCCGACACGGCCGACTAGCAAGCTTAAAGTTTTCCAGTAGCTCGAGACCCAGCCCCTTATCCCACAATGCACTGCTGGAATTACTTCAGATCTAGTTTGCCGCGGCACAGATCTCTTGGTTTCCAGCGTTGCTCGAGACCGTTATTGGGAGTTTTCATCTTTCAGCAAGTTTTCTATTTGAGCTTTATATCTTTTACTATTATAAGTATATACTATTATCTAGTTAGCAATTTTCTGTTTTTCCTCCTTTTCCCAGTAAAAATCTACCCATTGCCTTCGGCTTTTTGGCCTTGGGTCTTTTCTTACAGTTTGTTAGAGTTGCCCTTTTGGGCTTTTTGATATTGGGTTGCTATACTCCTCCCTAACTTTAACTATCTTGTATAGCTAAATAGTGTTACTAGTTGCTTTTTTGGGCTGTGTGTAGTTAGATTAATCCTGTCTAACTTTAACTGTCTTATATAGTTAAATAGTGCGTTTTTTCTCTTTTTTGATTTGTGAATAGTAGTTAGTGCTATGTCTGAAAAAAAGGAAAAGCGTCCAAAGTCTGGGTTTAAAAAATGCCCAGACTGCGGACAAAAAATGTCAGTTACAGATGCCCATGCACAATGTGTACTGTTTTGGTGAGGTGCACCTGCAGGAGTCATGTAGTAGCTGCCATTCTTTTTCTACTAGAATGCTTGCAGAAAGGGAGAGGAAGTTAATTGATAGGGGTATTATCAAACACGCTTTCTCAGAGGCAGTGTCTGACCAGGATGGGGCCAGCAAATCATCCAAATCTTCCTCAGAATCCAGGACAAAGAAAGGAAAAAAGTCGGAAAAGTACTGTGCTTTTCGGACCCGGGACACTGCTCTGGAACCGGTTGCCGAAAAACCTTCCTCTCTATTGCTCCAATCTGCTCCATCTATTCACTCCTCCAGGTCTTAGCCTGTCCAATCTGGATATGGACCGGCTGGTTCAGAAACTCTTAAAGGCACCAGGTCTAGCTAAATTGCTGTCGGCTCAGACCCAACCGTCTGAGCCGAAGACCATTACTCCTGAATTGTCTGCTCCTCCTCCGAGCCATACCAGACCTTCAGAGCCAAAGGAGGCCAACCTGATGATTGTGGATCCCTTGGAGCCGACACCTGCTCCATTGTCATCAGCTCGGATGTCCTCTGAGCTGAGCGGGGACTACAGGAGCGTACACTGTATGGTCGGGTCCCGGGAGGATAATCGCACCGACTTGTTGCCGACTCTTTCTCGGGGCTTCAGCTCGGGTGAGCTCTGCTCCTACCTCGGGTTCGGAGCCCACGGCTTTGATACGGGAGGGGATCGCTCCTCCTGACCTATCGACTTTTTCTCATCGGAGCCATGGTTCATTCGAAGCCATGAGGCGAGTGTTGTCTCCTAAGATTTCCTCATGTCAAGGTCTGGCCTCTTCCTCCCCTAAAGTGCCTGTGTCAGTTTGTTTCCTCCGGTCATCCCATGCATAGAGACCCAGATCCTCAGCCCCACAGGGCGCTCCCTGCTCTTTTGAGACCTCTCCAGAAGTTCCCAGGAAGAGATTATGCAAGAGGAGGCATTTGGACTCCCCACAGGAGTCCCTAACATCAGACACCGACTTGGATGAATCAGAAGGGTCCCCTAGATCCACCTGTGAGGACATCCCTTTTGCGAAGATTCTTGAAATTCTTAGGCAGAGGGGTGAATGGCAGTCCAGGAGCCCTACTGAGGACGAGCCGGTTATCCTGAAGGCGTTCGGGTCTCAACCTTCCACATCTTGGGCGTCTCTGCCCTACGATGAGCTTATGGATCTGGTCTCTCATAGGGCATGGGAGTCACCAGAATCTATGGAACCTGTCCCTAGGAGGCCTAATAAGTTTATTTCTGCCCCTGTAGAGAAGTCCTTTTTTGACCAAGGGGAGTACCTGTTGATGCTATGGTGTTGGCGGCAACCACCAAAAAGGAAATGTCGAGACTTCCTCGTCTAGCCATCCTCCTAGCAGAGAATCTCGAATCATGGATAGATGTGGGAAACGCATGTTTAGTTAAGTGACTTTCTCACTCAGACCACTGAACTACTTGACCCATTTTACCAGACTGCAGAGAGATCTTAAGGAGTTGGGAGATGTTCTTCAGGGTGCTGTAGCTGAGTGTATCCGACAAAGTTGCTACCCAGCTTGTTACCCTTAATTCGATAGTCAACTTGTCCATGCGTCTCGTATCTTACGCAGCTGATGGTTTGAGTAGAGCTGCAGGTACAGGAATTGCTCTTCGTAGGCATGCCTAGATGCGACTCTGTTCCTTCGCGGAACCCTTCAAGTCTTCATTTACGAATACCCCATTTGATGGCTCATCCTTGATTGGGCCAAAGGTGAAGGAGACTTTGACCAGGTGTGAACAAGAAGGAAAGACAGTCAGCCATCTGAGTCTGTTTTTCCACACCCACTCAACCCAACCCTTTCCTAAAGGTCAGAGGGGAGGAAAGATGTAGTTCCAGAAAGCCCAAGGAGCCTTTCAAGATACACATGGGAGCCCCCCTCCAGAGGCAGAGGAGGGGGTTACAATGGAAGATTCCGTCCTTGCGATAGAGAGGGTCTGCAACACCAGGGTGACAGATCACTTCTCTGGTCAGTCCTACCAACGCTCCTGAAGGGAGGCCTGGCTGTCCTAGTCTGGAGACAGTCTGGGGTCGCTTGTCATTGTACCCAGAAGCCTGGCTAGATATAAACGACAGTTGGGTACAAATTATCATTTCCAGAGGGTATTTCATACCGTTTTCTTCCCAGCCCCTTCCCGTCAAAAAAAAATCCCGGACGTTAACCCAGTCACAGGGAACATGCAACAATAGAGGTATGCAGATTGCTAGAAAAAAGCCATCCAACCAGTCCCAGCAGATCAAACGGGTTTCGGAACTTACTCAAGATTCTTTTTGGTTCCAAAGCAAACAGGGGATTGGAGACCCATCTTGGATCTCAGCAGACTCAACCAATTTGTGAGGAAAGAGAAGTTCCAAATGGTCACGGTACAGTCCATACTTCCCTTTTTAGGGAAAGACAATTGGATGTGCTCGATCGATCTCAAGGATGCGTTCTACCATATAAAGATGGCCAGGCCATCCAGGGATCTCCTACGTTTCCGGCTGGAAGCCAATCATTATCAATTCCGAGCTGTGCCCTTTGGTCTCATTACAGCCCCCAGACTATTCACCAAGTGCATGGCAGTAGTCATGGCCCACCTGAGGCGTCTAGGATTCCAGGTGTTTCCGTACTTGGACGATTGGCTCCTTACCTCCTCCACCAGGCATCAACTTCTTCAAGCGAGAGAGGCTACGCTGACGCTCTGCACTCGGCTAGGCATTACAGTCCACTTTGAAAAGTCTGCCTTGTTGCCATCGCAGCATATCGTTTTTATAGGGACAGAATTGGACACGTCAACCACCACTCTTCGTCTTCCATTAGAAAGGGTTTCTATTCTTCGCCAACACATCATGTCCTTGATGTGAAAGAACAGAGCACCAGCTGCAGAGGTATTGAAAGTACTAGTATTGATGGCAGCAGCAATCTTGGCAATCACGTTAGCAGGGATGCATATGAGAATCCTTCAATGGCTTCTATTCACGCAGTGGTCTTACCAAGAACTTCCAATGAATCACATGATCCTGATAACGAATTACTGTAAGAAGGATCTTCTGTGGTGGTTGACGTCTCCATGTCACAATAGGATGTCCTTTCATGCTACCCCCTCTTGTTGCCACTGTGACCACGGACGCTTCATTGATAGGGTGGAGGGGGGGCTTTTTCAGAGACTGCCCAAGGCACACGGGACAGATCAAGAATCACATCTGCATATCAATGTCCTGGAGATGAGAGCAGTACTTCTAGTGTTGCAATACTTTCAGGGGTCTCTTCCTGTAGGGACAGTTGCAGTACAGACGGACAACATGTCTGGTCTGGTAACTGAACAAGCAAGGCGGGACCAAGTCTTATCCCCTTAGCCGAGAAGCCCTCAGAGTATGGTAGTGGGCAGTGTCATCCCAGCACTTTAGCAACGCACATCCCGGGCAAATCCAACGTCATAGCGGACAGACTGAGCAAGGAAATTTTATTGCCCCACGAATGGTCCCTCAAACAAGAGATTGCGGACAGGATTTTCTGCAAATGGGGCCAGCCTTCCTGCAACCTGTTTGCCAGTCATATCAACAGTAAATGCAGAAGCTGTTTTGCCCTGATTCCCACGCCAGGTCACTCCCCGAGGGATGCTCTTGTCCACGATTGGCCCCCGGGTCTCCTCTGCGCATTTCCCTCAATTCCTCTGATACCCAGATTTTTACAGAAAGCTAAGTCGCTGGGATGGACAGTCATCCTTATAGCCCCTCATTGGCCTCATCAGATTTGGTTTCTGTTTCTTTACCATCACATTCTGGAAGACCCATGGATCCTGGACCCAGTTCTGGACTTATTGACACATCCATCAGGGGATCTTCATCCATCATTGCAGACACTGAAGCTAACTTCTTGTCTGCTCCAATTCCCCACATAGCCAGGCTTTATTATCTTTCCCATGACACTAGTCAAATTTTGTTGGCTTCCCATAAGCCTTCCACTAGAAAATTGTATCGTAGTAAGTGGAAGAGATTTTCCATTTGGGCTTCCTCCCATAACATTGACCCTTCCAAGCGTCATTGTCTTCTGTTTTACAATTCTTGACAGAAATTTTCAACAAAAGCAGCGGCTGCTACTGTGCAGGTACAACTAGCTGCTATATCTAATTTCCATCTAGGGATCGATGGATTGAATATTATGTCTCACCAATTGTCTAAGGCTTTTCTAAAAGGTTCCTTTCACATGAGGCCTCCAGTGAAGACATCTTATTCTCCCTGGAATTTGAATTTTATGTTGTCTCGCATCATTATTCCTCCTTTTGAGCCTGCACCATCTTGTGAACTAAAATTTCTATTGTGGAAAACTATCTTCCTAGTAGCCATCACTTCAGCCCGCAGTGTCAGAGCTCCAAGCCCTATCCATCGAGCCTCCATCTGTCAGGACAAATCCATCCTTTTTACCTAAAGTATGTTCTGAGATTAACATCAATCAAGTCATTGAGTTGCCCGTTTTCTTCCGTAATCACACCAACAAATTGAAATATATGTTGCACAAACTTGATGTTCAAAGACAACTTAGATTTTATTTAGACAGAACAAAAGACATTAGGAAATCAGATCAGCTTTTTGTGTCTCTTTCTGAGGCTGGGAAAGCTAAGCCAGTTGCCAAACAACTGTAAGTGGCTGTCAGATTGTATCACTTGCACCATTCTTGTAATAACATGCCCTTGTCTAGTAAGGTAAAGGCTCATTCAACCAGAGCAGTTTCTACCTCTTCAGCCTTTCAAGCCAAATTACCTTTAGACAACATCTGTGCGGCAGCCCCGTCGTCTAAACCTCACACTTTTATAACTCATTGCAAAGTGGATAAGGCCTCCAGGGACAGGGCTTCATTTGGTTCTACGGTTCGGAAGAGTGTACTTGCGTGAGCCACCCAAGATCAGGGTGCTAGGGCCGCTACCCATCAGTGAAGAATGAACGGCGAGAATGAACAACTTAACATAAAGTTATTTACTCACCATAACGTTTCATGTGAGTTGTTCCATCTCGCCTTCATTCTCGCGTCCCTCTCTCCTTCCCCCTCCTGGCTGGCAGTTGACCTGGAGGTGGTCTTCATCCTGATTTTTCAGTGTGTCTTCATTCCTGAGCAGAATAATTATTGTATTTCTGTATGGTACGCAGCAAACAAGATCTGAGGTCATTTTTTGCAGTGCATTGTGGGATAAGGGTTTGGGTCTCGAGCTACTGGAAAACTTTGAGCTTGCTAGTCAGCCGTGTCGGAGCCGAGGATCGGCTCCGAACCCATCAGTGAAGAATGAAGGCGAGATGGATCAACTCACATGGAACGTTATGGTGAGTTCACAACTTCTTTTTTCATCTCTTCGTGGTCAAGCAGTTTATGAAAGGAGTGTTTAACTTTTTTTCTTTTTTTGATTT